>NC_052473.1:4366554-4461415 GCF_009730915.1 Dioscorea cayenensis subsp. rotundata
TCAGTATTATACCTCTACATAAGTTCAGAGTTTCTCATCTTTCAAGGACTAGCATTTTCTTCTCTGGTTATCCAACCCACACCACTAAGGTTCATAAGTTTCATGATTGGGTATTTTTGTTTGCTGCGCGCTTTGTTCTCGACATTATCTGCATCCATAGAAGTAGTAGGCAATCTTCCATTAACAAGGTTAGTCATTTCAACAAATGCCTTGAAGGATTTGCCTAACTTCATACTTCTTTCATATCCAAGAAATGAAGCAAAACATATCCAGATTATTTTTTCTATCTTTTTGGTATCTCTTTCACTTCACTTGAAGTTTCATCAACATTGATAGATAGCTGATATTATCATCACATTATCAATCCAAAATAACAGTAATTTTCAATAAACAATGCAATTGCCTTATTGATTAAATAGTAACAAGGAAAAATTTCATTAATAAAGAAATGAAACACGAAATTACAAACTACACCCATGCTAATGCAAAATTACAAAAGTTGAAATTAAAAAAAAAACATTTTCATTTTTGTTGCAAGTCTTCTAAATTGGCAATCAAAACATAAATATGCCACATATCATTCGTAACTTTTTCACGAAAGTTCTTCTCACCCGCATTCTGTCTCTACGGCGCTGACTTAGAGTGAGGGTTCTCATTTGTAGTCTCTTCATTAGAAACACCCTCCTCGTGATATTATATCATTTGGGTCTATTTCACATACAAAATTGTGCACACACTCTCAACTCATGATCTTAGCGTTACGAATGGCGAAAATTGAATAACTCCTTCGCATTTTGTGGGTTCATAATTCCACTTGTTCTTGTAGATGGTACCCAACTTTCGATAAGGAGATATAACCAAGAGTTAAGCTGTGTAACCAGCATCAACAAGGTAGTATCAAATAAACAGACATGGGTCTCTTTTTTTTTTATATAAATTTGTATCATTAATTTAGTAATTTAGTATTGGTACTATGTTACTAAACCTTGAGGAAGCAATCATTGCGCAAGTTTTGGCTTGATAATTTTATTGCCTCCATAAGAGATTCCAGGATATAAGAATGTTGTCATGGTAAGATTATATCCGCTTTACTTTTATTAACTTCAAGTGCCCTACTATTTGGTTTGCATTTGCATTGTTACTAACTTCTCTTGTTTTTAACATGGAGTTGCAAATGTCATGTTAGAGGACTCCGGCATCCAAGGTACATGCTTTTTCCTATTGAAGTTTTTGTCTAATTTCTCCGTATTTATTTTGATGTTATTTTTAAAAATGATTACATGGTCTAATGAGTTGATGTTCAAGTTATAGTTGTATTGCCTTTGCAGTAGATCCATGGTGGCGCCATAGCGCAGTTAGAAGAAATTGTTATTCATCTAGTTTTTTATCATGTCAAGTAGAAGTTTAAATGAATCTTTTGTTTCTTATGCATGTACCTTAAACATATTTGGACATGTACTAGTAGACTTTGTCAAGTTTCTTTTAATTGCCAGACATTATTAATGTATGAGTTTGCAACGTGATAGGTTGATATGAGTCGATGACATTCTCTAAATATGTGAGTTATTTGTGAGTTTGGGAGTCTGTGAGACGATGAATTTCTTTTTTAGCATCACATAATGGTAATTTCATATAGTTGACTTGAAGTTTTTGGACAATTAAAGTTTCACTTGTTGTTTATTATTCCTTTTATCAGGGATTTTGGTTTTGAATGTTGGGTGTGCTTTACTTTAGTATGCCTTTTATTTTAGTTTAGTATGCTATGCTTTACTTAAGTATGGTTTGAGAGTTATGTAAAGGGTCTTGTGATAAACTTGGTTTTGTTAGATTATTTCCAAAGGAAAAAAAAAAGAGAGATTTTGAAGCTTAATACGGTGAATTTCGGTTCATGCGAACCTCCACTGTAGTAATTTTTATTTTATTTATTAATAAAATTGACTTTTTGAGGAGTAATGTTATGGTTACTATATACAATTTAATAGTTTTCTATCAAGTCGCAACATGAAAGTTCATGTGTTTTTATGGATTTTCTATTGGTTAGAAAAGCCACATTGCTTATGTATGTTCGTGTAGTAGACTTGTTTTCTGAGTATACTACCTTATCCTCATCCAAATAATTTAAACTTTTTTAAAGCTAATTTGATTATGGCCCCATTTCCCTATTGCTTTTTGTGGAAAAAAAACCATTTTGAATGTTAGAAAAAGGCTCAAAGATCCTGGCACTCAACTCCTTTTGGCAACATTGATGCATTGTCTTGATTCCATGCAATTGTTGCCACTTGCTTTTGGATGATATTTTTATTATCTCATAACATCGTGTTCAAATGAGAGATCATTGCTGATTTATAACGAACGTTTATTTCACCTCAACAAAGTTGATGCTCAATAATTCAATAAAATTCAAAAATATATATATAAACATCAGATGGTGTAAAAGATAAATAAACTTTTATTTAAAATATATTAAAGTTAAGACATTTTGTTTAACATTAAAATATTTCAACATGTATATTTATTTAAACTTTGGGTTCAAAAATTAAAATAAAATATAAAACATAAAAACATTATTTAAATTCAAAATATTTGAGATTGTAAAAGTATATAGTTTTAATCCTTATTACTTATGACTTTATTAGAATCATTTTATTTTATTTTAATTTATTTTATTTTTTTTTTCACTTCCCCCATTTTCGTTGAAATGATTATATTATGACAAAATGGAAATCATTGCAGAAGTAACACCATTTACACCAAAATAAACACTAAAAATGGGAAACTAAGTAGTTTATGAAAATGACACTTCCTACAAAATGAATAGAAGTTGTGGAAGTCATTTATCCTCCACCATTTTAGAGAAGTGATATTTCCCCACTTTCTATCTTCTCCACACTTAAGTTGAAATAAACGCCCTCTAATTAATGATGAAGTGAGGATGGGCAAGCCAAATTCAAAAGTTAATATGAGGTGTTTGTTTGATTGCATTTTGTAAATAAACTAAAAGCTGCAAGGCTAAACTAAACCTTGTGGACTTGAAATTAAAAAAAAAAAAATAAGGGTAAGGATCATCATAATGAGTAGTTTACACTGCAGTAGGTCCTCTTCCATGATAAAATTGTTAATTATATAGATTTATCTATTATTGACATAACAAATCACTAAATAGGGCGAATGCTCTATATGTATTTTATATATATATACAAAACGTTATAATCAATAAGATTACTAATTCTAATCAAAGAAACACCTTGCGTGTTTTATAGTCTTTGAAAACCATAAACGAGCTTTGGTTCATGGGTTTCAAAATATTCTTATCCAACCAAATTCGTAGAAGTTTAATTCTAAAAAATATGGCTTTTAAAAATATTGGAACAACATATTTAGTTTATAAAAGAGTAAGTTAACAAAAATTAACAGATATTTTATTTTTATAAAATATTTAACACATAAAAGATTAGGCGCTTGCCTTTTATAAGGGAGGATATAGTTGAAAAAGAATTTTTTTTTTTCTTGTACAAGACAAAAATATTTACATAAAATCAAAATATGTGAAAATATGTATTTAATCAAAACAGAGGAAAATATAAATAGAATTTACATTGGAATAAGTTTCCTCATTTTAAAACAAAATGCATACCGATATTTGAGAATAGTGTAACTTGCCAATTTGCTACATAAAACAAGTATTTGACAAGCATTATTAATAATGTAGAGCATCCCTAGTAATGGCTAAGAAGATCACAAGGAAAAACAAACACTTGATCAAGGTAATGATGTAGTGCAATTCATATAATAGCCATTCACAGAATCAGAATTGAGCTGATTTGACATCCCTGCATAGACATAAGCCAATTTTTATACCATTATATAATAGGCAAAATTATATTTGCAATCCTAGAAAAAATTCATATTTTCATGTATGCCCTCTAAAAAGTATATTTAAGTGTACACCCTCATAAACCATTCATAATTGCCTGTATATCCCTAAAGTTAAAAAATGATTCAACATATTACAAAGACATATCACGAAGGGGAAGAAACAATTATAGATTTGCATCTATATCCTTAAAATTTGGTTTAACTAGTTTACAAAGAATACTTTAAACATTTCCCACCATGTAGTTTAAATAGCTAACAATAATTGAGTTTTTATTTCCAATAAATGTGAACCTCTAGTAATAAGAATGGCATTTGATATTAGTCTTTTATAAAAATACATAAGAGTAAATATTATATTTATGGACCTAATTATGAGTTTTTTTTAGGGGTATATATGCAATAATCCCTATATAATAAGGACTAGTTCAAAAAAGATGTTGTTCTGATAGAAACATAAGTTAATTTTCAAACAAAATAGAAGTGTGCAAGTATTCGATGAAAATTACTTAATCATGACTTATGGGAAAGTTGAAATCCTGAAATTGTTACATTCCTAAGAATATTGCTAAATTAGTAGGTATGCTACAAGTTATTCATTCTCTACTCCAATCAAACCCTAATAAGTAGTGGTGGTAATGCGGAGGGCCTTGAACGGGGATGGGGAATTTATCCTCGTTCCCAACTTCCCAACCAAGGGGGAGTAATCCTTGATAGAACTTGATGGATTTCACAATCGAAATAATCCCTATGAAAAATCGGAATCTTTTTGATTGAAACTTATTTATGAACAAACAATAAATTGTGGAAGCATACCTGCACTTGAATCCATTGATGATGATAATTATTGAGCCTTGTGATTCTTCTAACGGATCACACATATAAGGGGAAAAGGGAACCTCAATTCAGAAAAACTTTGAATCTGATATCGTTGCATGCTTAGTCAGGTACTACACCCTATTATAAGAAATCGTTATCGAGCTAATTACAAGTTTGCCCATCATAGACTTAACGATTTTGCTCCCAGGAATTCTACACATCATATTATTATTATGTATATCCATGCATCTTATTTTAGAAAATTACAACCCTATCCAGACTTTATTTATATCACCACAACTAGGCCCATTCATAATTAAATATGATAAGATATACACAATTATAAATGTTATTTGTATACGTCTACACAACTTGTGCACATATATCCTTAGATTCATACATGATGTGTGGCCCAAAACCCAAAAATCTCCCACTTGGACCATGCAATATTCATGCACCTTCGGGAATTCAAAAATTGTGTATAAATTACTATCAACAACCAAATTTGATCACAACTGCAAAAATTACCTAAATCAATCTCATTATTAGCCTTATCTACACACGAAACAAAGGGACAGTCATCGCCAGTATAATGCAACTAAACCCATAATGATCACATATACATACTTGACTAACAACACAAATCAAATGTGGATGTGTAGCATAGAAATTACAAGCCAATGTAATCTACACTTGTCTATTTCTAGCTGGTCCAACTTTAAAAACTTTATGGGATCATAGTTCAGAGTAAAATAATGTATAAACTAGAAATTTCATAAAATATGTTAAAAAATGTCATGACATCAATACAAATATTAAGCTAACTAAATATAAACTCCCACTAATCAAAGCATTTCTACTCATGTCGACCATATAAGCATCATGCTTATTAAAAACTATAGGTGCTAATGCAAGCGGATTCGCTTCAATGGAGTTTATCACTAGAAGCTCAATATTCACAAAACTACTCTGAACTCTTGCTCTTCTTCTAATATCTCAATTTTCAAACCCTTCAATTTTTCAGTTAGATGACACATATGGAGGTACTCTAGTACATTCATGTCACCTTTATACCTCTCATAGCGACTAATTTCCTTAGGGTAGCACTAGTCTCCACCTTATCACTTCTCACAAAGCGTTCTTCCAAGATGTTGAGAAACTGCTTACTATCATTTTCTTCAATCATAGTGTCTAAAAAAGACTCAAAGATTGTATTCTTCGTAATCATTAGACCTATATGGTTAAACCTTTCACACCTCTCAAAGACTCTCTTATCATGAATGGAGCTTTGATCTGTCAAGGGTGCAGGACAAGGTTCCCTTAACGCAAAGTATAGATCCATACATCCTAAAACAAATATTACTTTATTTTTTCAAACCATAAAATTTGTGCTATTAAGCATGGGAATGCGATTAAGTGTAGCAAACACATTATTAACACTCATAATGTCAACTATACAGAGAGCAATAATCTATAATTAGCTCATAATTAATTAACAGAGGTCTAATAATCAAAACATACGAATTACCCATCTTCAAGTTAATCTATTGACATCAAATCTAGTCTTTGAATAGTAGATTCAATTCACTAGTGATTATCTTGTTGTAATAATCAAGTTTTATAGTAAAATCAAGTCAAGTACAAAGTCTTCCTTTGGCAGGACTAATTACTCACAACAGACACTTTATAACTATAAAAAACTTATTACCACATAAGCAAACAAATCTCTACCAGACAACAGTCTTCCTTTGGGCCAATGTGTTGTCTGCATGCGAATAACTATGCATTAATAGCATGGTTATTTTCAAACAAAAGGTTTCCACAACATAGGTCACTTTGGTGACGATGTTGCTTCTACCCATTGCAGTAAATAGCCAAAAAAAAACTTATAAAAACAACTCTAAGTTGTTATATTCCTAATGATTATTAAAGTAACCTTATAATCATGGATGAAAAATTAATTTCATTATAATCTAAAATAAACCTCAATAATTAAACTAAAATTCAAATATTCTTCTAATTCAAAATCAAAGTAAAATTTAAATTAATATAAATTATTAATTGTGCCCCTAACTTTCATTTTGATAATCATGAAAATTAATTTAATAAAAATAAATCTAAACATATATTGAAATCTATGAGCATGCATGATGTATAAAAGAATCAATCATCACAAAAACAATATCACGAGAACATGCATGATATATAAAATCAAACTTGAATTATATATATATAATCCGTAGATAATTAACATATAGACATATCAATAAAATATCCTCATAACATGTGAAAAACACTCAAGTTAAAGTCGACAATCTTAATTGGATGCCATAAACACTCTGGTGATCAAGAGCTTTGCACGCCTCAACCTCCCAAGAAGACCAGAGGGCACACATTCATGAAAATCATATTAAATATATACATATATAAATCAACTAATGATTTTCAAAATCTTTGAAGGATTCCAAGGAGATTAAAAAACAAATTTCATATACATATGGATCCTAAATAAATGAGTAATTAGTTTGGCAAACAAACAATTTAGTCTCGAATGAACTAAACCCAAATATGCAAAACCAAATTATATATGTATATGTGTGTGTGAATCAAAACAAATTCAAGCATTAAATTTTTTTTAATCCAAAAGATCTAATTAATCATTGAAACTAAATAATTCCAAAGCAAGATCGCTCTGATACCACCTGATGAAACTTGATGAATTTCACAATGAGAATAATCCCTTTGAAAACCCAGGATTTTCTTGATTGAAGATTATTTAGGAACAAACAATAAAATTCAAAAGCTTACCTGCCCTTGAATCCATTGATGACGATAATGATTGGGCCTTGTGGTTCTTCTAACTAATCACATGTAGAGAGGGAAAATGAGAACCCTAATTCAGAAAAAATTTTGAATCTCAGATCATTATGTGCTCAGTCAAGGAACACACCCCATTTATAAGGAATCTTTATGGAGCTAATTACAAGTCTGCCCATCATAAACTTGATGATTTTGCTCCCAGAAATTCTACACATCATATTATTATTATGTAAATCTACACATCATATTTTAAATAATTATGACCCTATCCAGACTTTATTTAGATCACCACAATTTTGTACATTCAAAATTAAATACAATAAAATATAGATAATTGTAAATGTTATTTTTGTACGTGTACACAACTTGTGCACATATATCCATAGATCCCTACATGAAGTGTGGTCCAAAACCCAAAAATCCTTCCATCCCCATTCCCGCGTGGAAAATGCCTCGTAGGGATCCTCTATGCTAATACATATATGAATTTTGATTTTCTTTGAAATTAATTAATACTAAATTCACACATGAAAATATAAAAACTATTCAACATAAAATTCAACAAACTAACATATGAAACCTTAAAAAAACACTCCAAATGTTTATCAATATAAAGCAAATCATAAAATATAAAATTTATACAAGTAGAACCATATTATTTAATACAAAAGACTCAACAAAACCACATAACATATATAACGACAAAATTGTAATTAACTACAACTTTAAGCGTTTATAATGGCAAAGGTTGACCCTCATATATACCCACCACTGTTGCAGAAGAAATAGGGGAATCCTCATTCCCGTTGGATCCGGTCCCGGTGAGAATCGGGGATTCTTCACTCCACTACCACTTCTACTATTAAGAGAGAAATAATATAATTCAATAGTAAGATCATTTTCTTTGCTTTAATACCTTGTGGAGAAAAAAAAGTTAAAAAAAAAACAAGCAGAACGAAAGAGAATAAGAATCTCTCTTACATTAATTCTATGTGACATAATGCTTCCATGCAAGAGTACAAAAATTCTCATTAATTAAAAATATAGAAAGAAAATGAATACATGAAAGGCATCAGTTGCACAGTAACACAATAATCAATGCAATGATCGAAAGAATGAAGATAATAAGTTTGACCAATCAATCTTAGAATAAAATTCAACATTGAAATAACAAGTATTGCTGAATAAAGACTAACAATATAATAAATATTTGAAATTAATCTGATTTAATATACCTTTTATTGCATATATAAAATATTATTAACAATAACTTGTTGAATGATTTTATGGAGTAATGTAATCTTAAAAAAACAATTAGCATTCCTCTTATATGCATGTGATAAATTGGGGCTTTTATGTGAAGGACATTTTTTAGTTATTAATTAACCATGCTTTGGGTTTTTGGATTTATCTGTTCTTCAAATTTACTTAAGTCAACCAATTACATTTGAGCCCAAACAAAATATAGCATATTAATATATGTTTTCAAGTGTTTGTAGAATATTTGTAAAAAATAGTGAAAAAAGATTTAATGAAATTTAGCACCATCTTTACTTGTTTTTCTTTTGTTACAAAAATTAGAAGATTTTTTATGATAAATATTAAATTTCACAATATGTGAAAAGTAACATATTTTATTATATTGATTTGAATAGGGTTCATATATCATCAATGTATTTTATTAACTTTTGATTTAGTTGTTAATCAAGTTATTGATTATCATGAGAAATTTCTGACATATAATAATGTGCAATTGATATGATAAATAAAAGCAAACTACTTGTAATTTTTTTCTTAACCTCTAAAAATCACAAATTTAAAATTTTATTTTAATTGAGAATGCATGTTCCCATTCACCATGGAAAAAGCACATCTCCTTTCCTTCATCAGAGTAGTGATCCCACGGAGTCTGTGGGATCTAAAATGCACCCGAGACGTGGATGCTGTGCAACCACGCCTTTTGATTTTTAAAAAATAATTTTAAGTCATTTTATTAAAGTTTAAATTTCAATAAAAAAAAAATAAAGGGCAGTATGGTCATTTACTTTGACCATATTGCTTTATCACCTAGTTCTATCCCTTTCCTTCGTCTTCTTTTTCTTCCAGGCCACTTCATCACCGCCGGCAATGTTGATGTTGTTCTTCCTGTGGTGTTCCAAGGCCCCGATCTTGTAGCTTATGGCCTCGGCGAGATCATCCCTCCCCGTCACAAGACGGATCTCTTTCACTCCGGCTCCTATCCAAGATCGACCGATCTCCCCAATCCTCCATCAAGATCAACGGATTAGTCGAGTCCTCATTCAACGGCGAGATCAGCCCTCCTCGAAACCTTCAACTCCTCCTACTTTTCTCTCCCTAGATCGATCCCGGAGTGGTTCGGCTCCCTCCTTCCCCGCTCCCTACCCGTGCTCGACCTCTCCTGCTGTGATATCACCGGTAGCATTCCTGACTCCCTCGGCAATATCTCTAGGCTCGTGCGAATCTTTCTCGCTGGAAATCACATCACCAACACCATCACACCGTCGGTTTCTCAGCTTTCCAACCTCAGGTCTGATCCCAATCTCCAGACCCTAATCCTCTCCAACAATAGCTTATCAGGTCTAATCCCTTCTTTGCTCAGCACCCTCTCTCACCTAGCCTCCCTCGATCTCAGCATCAATAATTCCAATAATTCTTACTATGGCCCCATTCCTTCAGTGTTTGGGATCCTTTTTACAAGGTTTAGTGTTGTGGATCTCTCTATGAATTACTTCCAAGGCTTAGAGCCTGTTGGATATGGCAGTAAGAATACATCTTTTGTGGGGAATTACTTCTAGGATACCTTTTGATGACCCTATAGCCGCCAGAGGAAAGGATGGAATGTGAAGTATATCTTGATAGGAGTTTTCAGTGGCATTGCATTTCTTGTGTTCGTGGTGATTGTTGTTGTGTTTTGCATGATGAGGAGAGGCAGCCTGGCTGCGGAATGGAGGGAAATGAGTGCGAATGTTGTGCCATCTGGAGGTCCGTTGCCATCTGCTGGAGTTTTTGTCAACCCGTCTGCTGTGAGTGATTCATTTACCTATATCAGTTGTTTCGGGCAACATCAGAATTAAGTGAATTTAGTTTGTTAACTGTGATTGGCAAGGGGATTGTTAAGAGTGTTCTTGATTTTGATTTTTAATTTTGACTTTGATTGTAATTGTCTCATCAGTTTTAGGCTGCTCTATGCCTCTTGATTTAATTTAGTTCATCAATAGCAATTTGTATTTCTATGCTCTCACTGGATTTGAGCAATAATGATGAGAGCAACAAATCATTATGTAAATTCGGTTTTTAAATACCTTGTATTTGCATTATTGCCCAGTATACTGAACAATAAATTGCTTGTAATTGACTTGGTTCTATTTATATTCCTTGATGCATGCACCCCTGTTCTTCCAGAACTCCAGAAATATTTGACAAATGAGGATTTGTTATGATTTTCACAGTAATTCAATGAAATATTTGACAAAGACGAATTGCAGTAACAATTCAGTAAGAATAAAGTAATAGGATTCTCATTAACATTCAAGTCCAGGATTCTATCAATCAACACATCCAAAATCAACACATCCAGATTAATTAAGAAACTGGAATCCAATCAAACATCAATCACAATAGTTCATCAATTCCACTAAACATCAAGCAAATCAAACATAATAACAAAACAAGAAGAACACCAATTGAAGATAACCAATGCAGTAGCTCTCACCATCGAATCTGTTCAAAGAAAAAAAAAGGATGAAAAGTTTATCAATGACAATATTATAAAATAGTTAAATACAATAACTAGATTTGAATGAATCTTTCTTGTTGTGCAAATTACCTTAATGAACTTAATGGCTTCAGCATCATTACCATGGAAAATATTGCCTATAGTAGATCAATTCTAGCCATTTTGGCTCTCAGTAAAGGCAGGTTGATGTGTAGCATTTTCCTGTTCGAAGTAAATAAACAAGGATTATTATTATATACCTGACCAACAATAAAGCATGCACATGTTAATAAATCACACTAAAACTAACCTTGATTGATACACTTGTATTGGAATCATCATCACAAACAAAAACTTGTCGAGGTTGAGTACCTTTACTTGCTGCAACATGAATAAAATAGGGATTATGATAATAATATCTTACATATATATCATTTTTTTCAATGTAAATATTAATATTTTATTAAGTACCTTTACTTGCTTGACCTATAGTAATATGTGAATTCTTTCCCATAACAACTTTGGCCTTTCTTTTCTTGAGATTTTTCTCCCAAAATGCTTTTTTTCTTCCACCACTTCCTTTACATTTTGCTAGTGGAGGGTCATGGATTGTTACTTTGGTTGGCATAATCGATTGTTGTGATAAACACTTGTCAATGTTGTTATTTGGAACTTCAAACTTTTGCATTTTAATAGCCTTTTCAACCTCTTCTCTTGTCTTCCTCAACCAATGCAAAGCCACTTTGTAAACTTCCGTAGAGCAAGATCCCTTGGTTGCAACTTCTTGTGCTTCATGAGAAAGGGTGCTATATCTAAGTGTTAAATGAGTATAGCAATCTTCTTGAACTTCTTGACCTTCTTCATCAAAATATTTTCCACATTTTGCATCTATTGTCCAACGGTTTAACATGTATTCTCTTGGAATCTTATCCACATTAGCCACAATGAATACCTTCAATATGTGACGGCATAAGAAACCCGCAAATTCAAACTTGCAACGGCTACATCTCACAAAAAAACTAGATTCGAAGCACATTTTAACAAGTCTAACTTCTTTTTCTGGCATCCAACATTTATATGAAGCTATATTCCCATTCTCTTCAATTTTTTCACACTTGTACCGAAGACTTCCAAGTAGTTCTTCTTGAAATTTAGCAAAGATAGCCGGTGTGTACAGTTTGCTTGCTTCTTCTTCAATAAGCATATGAAGTATTAAGGATGGCTGCATATTGTTCATTTTAAAATCAGCTTCAATTTCTTTCTCTCGACGTCTAATTAGTGCCTTATCAACACCTTGAACAAACTCCAACAACAACATTTTTCTACTCAAAAACCTTTTTGAAAAATTTGTTTATACTTTCACTTCGTTGAGTTGTACACATATCTGCACAAAAGAATTCATGCGAATACACAAGAACTCAATGTTGGCGCTTCCTATACATTCTCAACATCCAATCATTTTTATTCAAATCATATTTAGTGAGCAATTCACTCCATTTTTTTTTTCAAAGTCTTCAATAGTTTCAGGACTCCTCACATAATAAGACAAATCTTGTCCAAACTTCGACCCCCTTGTGAATAATCTCCTAAGTGTCGCTTAGCATTTTGAAAATATGCCATAGACAATATCGATGAATGATACATGGCAAGACTTTGGCAATTGCACCACTAATAGCAGAATCTTGATCAGTCAGAATCACTTTGGGATGACTTCCTTTCATTGCTTGTAGCCATTTCTCAAGTACCCAAACAAAAGAGTATTATGTTTCATCAAAAATCAGTGCACAACCAAATAATACAGTTTGAAGATGATGATTAACACCTACAATTGGAACAAACGGCGTTGCATATTTATTTGTTCCGTAAGTTGGAACAAGGCAAACAACATCTCCAAAGTAGCTATAATCCACTCTACATCTTGCATCACTCCAAAATATGCTTGTTAATTTTCCATGATCATCAAGTTGGATTGCATAAAAAAAAATGGGGGTTCTTTATTTGCATTTCATTCAAATAATTCAACAACCTTTGTGAATCTCCCACTGAGAATTCTATTTTTCTTCTTGTGCGCATATAATTCCTTGCATCTAGCTCAATAAATCCAACATTTCGACTCCCTTGAGATTCTTGTGAAAGATAATTCATCATGAGGTTGGTTCTAATTTCCGACTGTCTCATTTTATCAATCATACCTCTTTGACTTTCACCGATTTTTCTATGTGATGGTAAAAGATGACATTTTCTTGGAGTTGCTAAGATATGATTGTGCTCCTCCACAAACATCGAAACCACCCAAGTTCCATCCGAGTTTTTGTTTACTAAAAGTTTAGCTTTACAACTACAACGTGTTTCACCCCGATGCCTCTTCTTGTCACCTTCAATCTTCTTGAATCTTTCTTCTCTATAACCTTCTTTAGAACAGTGCAAACATCGTCCAATGACATTACCATCTTTTTCTGATTTTCTTATTGCTGCTTTTCTCACACTAAACCCTTTTTTGTATGCATATTGATTATAATAGTCATATGCTTCATCCATTGAATCAAAAAGCATACCAACATGTGGCGCAAGAAAAACTTCTTCATTAATATCTTCAGTAGCTTGTTCAGTGTTATCTTCTCCTTGTGCTTCATTTGGTTCATAAAGTTTATCTTCATTGATAGGTTGATTTTCATTTTCTTTCTCTGATTCAAATTCACTTGCATTATAAATATGGTCTTCCACTTCTCATACATCCAGATATAAACTTTGTGCCTCACTAGTAGTTGCCATATTGGACAAAACTAGAAACACAATTCCCAATAAGAACAAGGAGAACATTGAAAATTATTTTACTAAAACAAACTTCAACCAAAGAAAAGTATAAGAACGTACCAAATAATAAGGATAGGCACAAACCCAGCTTTAGATTCAATCAAACTTAGCCTCCTTGTTTTTCTAGACAAATAAAATATTAAATCATATTAATATCTCCTGAAATTTGAGAGTGTGTTTGCATATATATATATATATATAGAGAGAGAGAGAGAGAGAGAGAGAGAGAGAGAGCTTACTTGTTTAATTAGGCACAATTGTTGTGAAAGAAATGGAGAAGCTTGGGATCCAGAGAAGAAAAGAAGGAGAAAAGAAGGAAAAGAAAGAAAAGAAGACAAGTAAAGGGAAAGAAGCGGGTGGTAAGGCAATATGGTCAAAGTAAATGACCATACTGCCCTTTGTTTATTTTTATTAAAATTTAAACTTTAATAAAATCACTGATAATTGTTTTTTAAAAATCAAAAGGCGTGGCTGCGCAGCAGCCACGTCTTGGGTGCATTTTAGATCCCACGGACTCGAGTCCGTGGGATCACTACTCCCTTCATCAAATGCAAACAGTAGATCATGTGACATGTTCATATGATTTGTATCCACAATGGGGTTGTGAAAAGAGCATGAAGTTTAAACTTGGGGAAAAAACCAATAAAAATTAAGTACATCTAAATATTAAATATGTTTAAATAAAACATTTAACTCATTATAAAATATTATATTATTACAATTAAGAAAACTAAAAGTAAAGGCCAAGGTTCACCGGAGGTTTGATGTTCTTTTATCAACTAACATGTCCATGATTGGTTGATCCATAATTTTCAGGGTCAATCATAAATGCCTAATTGACAATTGATTTAGTCATTTGCCGAAAAAAAATCATTGGATCTCACATACCATTAAACTAGCTTAAATAACTTAGACAAGTATTATAAATTCAAGACAAGCAATATAATCATAATAAGGTAAACAAATTTTTAGATATAAAAACAATATTATTTATAGAGGTTTAAGTCATTTGCAAAAGTTTGTAAATATTCACACATTTAAAAAAAAAATTGAAAGAGAAGATAAAAGGGGAGAGAACCAAAGAGAAAAAGAATTGGGTGGGGTAGAAAGACAAAAGAAAAGATTGGAGAAATTGTTGGATGCTTATCCATAGACTTCCCGGTGTATAGAAGTGACCCTTACTTATTTATAATTTAAAGAATCAAAGCTAAGAGTCACATGTTAAACTTTTATAATCATTGCATTGCAAAGTCGTTTTGAAGATATTAATGAAGAAACTACATTCTACATGGAAAATTGAGTAAATGTATATGGAGGTTAAAAAAACCTACATTGATTAATTAAGAATGACCATCAATAGCAACTTCAGAGAAAACTAAAATTCAAGTTTTATTTTTGGAGTTGGATTATAATAATTAAAAGTTTAAAACATTGAATTTAAACGGAAAAAAATGAAGGATTAAAAGGGAAGACTTGCTGGAATATTCAAAATAGTAATGAAACAAATATTTTTTTTTTTTACAAGGTGAATGAGCCATGTGTCAGAGATTTGGTCACCATTGGGAGTTGATCATGTGATTCATGCGCACTCACTCAATGAAGAAGGGGATTGGGTTACAAGCATGTTCCCATTGTCAAGAACCCTTTCTAACACTATTGCATCTAACGTATTTCGAACCCTTGATAGTGAAATTCCCCACAAGACACCTTTTGTAGTAAGGCCAGTACCATAAGACCAAAGGCCCTTAGATGAATGAAATGTTACTATAATATAATAAAATAATGTAATATAAATGATCATTTTGCTTAGTTTTATTTCCATGGTACCCACAAGGAAATATATTGACGGAATTGGGAGAGCTAACCTAATCTCATTGGACCTCACCCTAACTGGGCGAGCTTATTCTGACCTTAGTGAGCCATTGTGTCACTCCCCCGGATTGGGGAAAATCTACTCGGCCTAAGCCAGCTCCCACATGCCTCCCCAAAATCAAAGTAAGTCGGTCGAGCAAAACTGGTTTCTCAAGATCTCACCAAGATAAGACTAGCTTGCCTTGACCTCAATGGAGCTCATCAGTGATGCTATTAGAAAATATTGCAAAAACATACTAAACCACAATCAAATGCAAGCAGAATTAAGGAAATTTTGAGACATCAACTGACCAATTTGATGAGTACTCTAATTTAATTAATTTTAATGAAATACAGATATAAAGAAATTACCTTAAATGTCCCAAGTTGGTTCCTCACATCATCTTTAATCTCCTAGAGTCAAATAAAGTGGGTGGTTAGGTTAAATAAGGAGAGAAATAGATTGAGGATTTTCTCCCAAAAGATGGGAGTATTGTGGAGGAGTCATATTTATATAAACATTATAAAGCATAATTACCATTTTGTCATTATTAAGTTGCATGATTTACACATGACTTTAAAAGAAAATTTTGTCTTTGAGTCCTTATAATTTTCAATAATTATTTGATTCCACGGAAATTTAATCAAAATTTAAACTTGAGATGAAATCTAGCCCAATTTACAATTTCACTTCATCCCATGAAATAAAATTATAAATTGATAATTTCACACCTAATTTCAAAAAAAAAAATTGGTTCTCAATTCCTTTAAACATGACTCTCTAGGGTCATCTCGATTGGTAATGGGAGAATACCAAAAGGACGTGGGTGACATGTAGCCAACCTAGTGGCCCCACGTTATAGCCTAACCGAACATGAATGATTAGATTATTATAAACTTTTTTGATTATGATTATAATATTTGTATAAACCTTCGTTCTTATATCCCAAACATGGAGAGCCATGGAAATCATCAAATTCACTAAACTCGATCATATACAAATATCAATAGTAGAGTAAGATTACTAGACTATTTTTTGTGTCTCACAATATTGGTTTGTCCTCCTTTGCCAAGGTCTCCTTATTTTACCTACTAATTATTGCATAGAATACTAACTCATTTACTTTCGAGAGTACGAATTCTTTCTAGGTAATCACTCACAACTGCTACTTGCCCGACATGGCTGCACTTCGAGGTTAGCCCTACCAAAGGTTAAATTGGGCTTAACTACTCTAATGGCAAACTAGATGTCACAAACACATCATGATCATGATCCCTCGGGTCTAACATCCAAGATTAGATGATAATAATTAACAAGTTCAATCATTGATGGTTAAAGAGTAAAACCCATGTGATTGGATTGTAACGAGTAATGTTCGAATATAGCGATCCCATCGATGTATTTATGGCAGATGCTCCCAGTATTATATAGTGTTCAACTAGTATTCCTTGTCAAAGTATACCCCATATAAATCCTAAAGCCAATTTAAAGATTTTTTTTATTTCTGAACTATTTAAGTATATAAGTACTAAACATTTCCAATGCCCTACTCCTTATCTCATAAGGAGTAGAAGGTTTAATTTAAAACATATGCACTATAACGTTCAATAATTATCAAAATACCATCACAATATTTATGTGAACATCAACATCCTTATGAATCTTTAATGGCCAATTAAACATTTTTTTGATTTGCGAATAATTTAAGTGTATAAGTACTAAATTCTTCTAGCGCATTTCTCCTTATCACATAAGGACTAGAAGGTTTAATTTAAAACGCATGGATTATAATGTTCAAAACTTATCAAAATACATGCTTAAGATTTATATGAACATCAAAATAAATTTCTATTATAAATAATAATGTATAATACAAATTAAATACCCTAATACAAGTATCCTCATGGGCATACCAAAGTATATTCCTAACAATATAAGCTCACCCAACATCAACAAGCTTACCAGTCTCATGCAAGGTGTTGTACCTCATAAGGGCTTGTTGAGTTTAGCTGATGGGGAATAATGAAAATACACATATATACATATAATAAGAGTAAAATAGTAAATTTATGAAAGTTAAATATGAGTAAGAATGAATCAACCATTCATGGACATGCCATCACCCAAGATGATATCTAACGGGCATACGTCCAGTTCATCTTGCTCATCTTCCAAGGATCACTTTAAATAATTATTATTATTTTTTAACAAAGGTGTGACAAGCGTCATCAAAGCTACAAACAAGTATAGAGATGTACTAGTTACGATAGCTTAATAATCCCCTAAAGATTGGTGTAATTTTCATCAAATCATGTTCAAGAGGTTTAGATGCCACCTCAAACCTTTTCCAGAGGTCACATTAAATCATTTAGGAAAAGATTGGTGTAATTATCATCATCTTCATCATTACTATAATAATTTGGTAGATCTTATGTATGATGCCAATGCTACCAACATCCTTAAAATGACACCCCCATCATATTTGGAAGACCCTTATTTTACACTTCAAGTATTTGCTCCCCCAACACCCATAAGCTTATAAGGGCTTGTGCAAGAGACCTAGCCTCTTAGAAGCTTGGTAACTTGGTATGGTTGGCTATATATATATATATATATATACATATGTAATAAAAATAAAATAGTAAATCCATAAAAATAGGGATGAGTGAGATCTTTTTAAAATAATTATATATTATATATGGATATGGGCTTTTTTTTAAATACTTTATTTTTTAAAAATAAATATTGTACACATTCATTGATAATTACCAAAATACACAAATAGTACCGATGATTGGTATTTTTTTAAGGGAAAATTTTTTCTAAAGTAGCATGTGGTTTATCTCTTTCTCAATTCGGTACCTGTGGTTTGATTGTTAACATTTTAGTACTTTGTAGTTTTAACCGTTTGCAAAGAGATGCCAAAACACTTAACCTTGTTTAAAAACACAAGAATTTACCTTTTTGCCTTTTGTTGAGGGTAGTTTTTTAATATGGATTTAAAAGCAAAAATGTAAATTTATGTGTTTTTAAATACCATGTCAACAAGGATTAATAGGATTAAGTGTTTTAGTATCTTTTTGCAAACGATTAAAACCACATGGTACTAAAGTGTTAACAAGCAAACCACATCTACAGAATTGAAAAAGAGGCAAATCATAGGGTACTTTAAAATAATTTCTCCTTTTTAAATTAACTCATTAAAGTTTTAAAATGAGCACACTCATTAATGTGCAACTGTTAGTAATTATGATAACCAAATTTGTAATTATCAATAATTATGACGGTCAACCCTCTAACTGTCAAAAATTATGACGGTCAAATCTGCAACGGATAAAAATCACGATCGTCAAATGAGGGATAATGTTTACAAGCCTGAGACTATTTTTAATGTATATCATAAAGAGTTTCAAGTTGTGACGAATGAGGGATACTGGAACCTGTATAAAGGTCCACATCTTTGTCTTGACATTACAATGTAAAGACCTTTGAAAGGGTGCCCCAAATCCACAAGGTTTCGCAATGAAATAGATATAAGGGAAGGTGGTCAACCGAAGCGTTATAGTTTATGTAGAAATGAATGTCATAGTCAGTGAAATTGCCCTAATGTACCTAATCCAAGTAGTTGGTCTTCATATAGCTTAAATAGTGTAATTGTTGTAATCTTCATATAATATATGCAACTATTTTTACCCATTTAGAGTATGATATATGTTTCCAATAAGCATTGTTCATCATTATTAAAATGAAAGTGTAATATTTTTATGAGAAGTTGTAAAGGAACAAAAAATAAAAAATAAAAACAAGTAAAATAAGTTTGTAAAATGAAATATTTTTATCAGGAGTTATAAAGAAAACAAAAATGAATAAGTAAAATAAGTATAATGAATTGTGATATTTAATTAAGGATGTGGGGAAGATTTGAATAAAAAAATTTATAAAAATTTAAATGTAAATATCATATTAAAGAAACTGATTGTAAAATTGTTAAAAAAAAGTTAAAAAGCTTACCGTACTTTAATGAGTTAATTTAAAAAAGTACCATGCATTCGTACTATTTGTGCATTTTGTTCGTTATAAATGAATGTGTGCATTTTGGTATTTATTTTTCAAAAATATAATATTACAAAAAAAAGTCATAAATATAGAGATAATAACGGGTAGCAGTGGCGGAACCAGGATTTACTAATAGGGGGGGCTAATTCAATATATATATATATATATATATATATATACATCTAAATAAGTATTTATTCGAAATGTAAATAATAAGGTAATAAATTTTTTTATTAAACAACCACACTTTGAATACATAATTGGGAAAAAAAACATACAATAGCTATTTATGCATGCTTGAACTAGAACTGATGCCAGCGTTAGTGCTAGAAATGTGAGGCATGTGGGTCAGACTAAGAGGAGGTAACCGCATCCGCCCGAGTTTGCATTTTCTCGAAAAACGTTGTAGAATCGCTTTCATTGTCTATAGTTGCAAAAACCTCCCGCTCAATATAGACAACCAAGCTATCATTCATCCACTCGTCTCCCATTTTATTACGTGAAGTCGGGTTTTCACAATATTCATCGCCGAAAACACCCTCTCAACACTAGTCGTAGAATCGGGTAAAACCAATGCCAACTCGATAAGGCGATAAATTAGTGGAAAAATAATATGTTTGCCTGTCTCAACCATCTTCCTAGCAAAACCTCCTAAGTCCCCAACATTTATAAAATCTGGATCATGCCGCACATCATAAATAAAAGTAGCAAGTTGATCCTCAAGCATCATGCGTTCAGTCATTGTGAAATCTTCGGGATAAAGTTCTGCAAGACGAAGTAGCTTATGGATGTTGAATTTGGAGAATGAGTCCCTTGGATCAAGGCATGACAGAAGAAGAAGTAACTCTGTGCTAGTTTCTGGGAAGCGGTTTTGCATTTCTTGTGCAATCAAATCAATGACCTAACATTGCCACAATAATAAAATTACAAATATTTCTAAGAAACTAAATTAATGAGATTTACAAATGAATATAAAGAATACTAACCTCGCAGAAAATTTCAACGCGGTAATGGTGAAAATGAGTAATGACTTGCCCTTCCCGTCTAGAACGACCACGGATTCGCATATGATCCTCCATATTAGGCACCGGGATAGAGTTTCCTTCACAAAAAGATCTAACTTGCTCCAAAAATGCCTCCCATCCTGTCTCCCTTAAGTCTTGAAGCTGAACCTTTACAGCTTCAATCAAACGCATTGCTTGAACAATATTTTGATCATTTTGTTGTAAGGCAAGTGATAACTCATTTGTTATTCCCAACAAACGCCTCATCAAATACATCACAAACACAAATTGATAATTCTCCATTTTTTCAATCAAACTTGCCGCTATGCCTCTATTGTCATTAGAAGCACCATCATCATGCACATTTTGAAGGACATTTAACACTGAAGTCCACATTGAGATTAGCCGGAGAATGGTAGTGTAATGCGATCCCCAACGAGTATCACCCGGTCTTGCTAAACTGGATTCTTGATTTTGTCCTCTGCCACTGGCTATCTCTACCTTCTCTAATTGCTCAACCAACCTGTCATGGTGATGTTGCCGAAGTTGGTCTTTCCTTTTACAAGATGCCCCCGCCGCGTTAACAATCATAGTAACATATTGGAAAAAATCACTCACAATTCGATTGTCTTTAGCAACAGCAACAATCACTAATTGGAGCTGATGAGCAAAACAATGGATATACCTTGCATATGGATTTTCTTTTAGGACAAGTGCCTTCAAACCGTTGAATTCTCCTCGCATATTTGAAGCCCCATCATATCCTTGTCCCCTCAGTCTTGAAAGAGATAACCTATGTTTAGCAAATAAACAATCAATGGCATTCTTCAGTGAAATAGCTGATGTATCTGGCACATGAACCATAGCAAGAAACCTCTCTATCACATACCCATTCTTACTCACATAGCGCAAAACAACTCCCATTTGCTCCTTTACTGACACATCCCGGGCTTCATCAATCATAAGAGAAAAATACTTATCTCCTATATCATCAACAATAGTACATGTAATCTCTGTTGCACAAGCATTTGCTAACTCCTTCGAATTTTCATGAAGTCATTTGATTATTTGCTCGGAGCATTTTGATTAACCACTCTAAAAACCTTTTCATTCCGCAGCTATACCACCTCGAGTAGCTCAAGGAAATTACCCTTGTTCAAGGAGCTCAAGGACTCATCATGTCCACGGAAAGGCAAACCTTGCTTTCAATAGAAAACGCGCTCACATCTAAAACAAATTTGTTAAAACGAGTACGATATTCAACCTCCATCTCTTGTGAATGTGTAGCCAATTGGTGTGACACGCTATGCCTTTGATTTTGAAAAACTCGAAATTGTACTCTTAGCGTCATTATGCACACTGTTCACAACACCAACATGCTCTACAAATTTTTCTAATGCTTTTTTCCAATTATTGAACCCTTTTTTAGTAAATGCATCTTCTCTTATTCGATTTCCCCTACTAGGTGTGAAAAGGTAACACCAAAAACAATATGCTGAATCTTTTGTCACACTGCATGACTCAACCATGGATATTGTTTAAACCATGCATCCTCGAAAACTCCTCCTTTGTTTGCCAGACTCCTTTTTGTGGAAAACTATGGCCACTTTGGTTGACAGGGGCCTCTAGTTAAATATTCCCTTCGTGACTTTGATCTCTAATCCCGATATCAAAGTCTTCAATCGGGCTTTTCGTAGTCCCCGGATCACTAATGATGTCATTTGAATTGAAATTCACATCGGTGTTTTTCTCACTTGATCCAGAGCTCGGTGGTGCTTTCGGACAATTGGATGACTCTTCACTCCGTGGTCGCTTTAATTAAAAAAATTTATCCATGTCCAATTGGCTATGAAAGTGTATAATGCTATCCATTATCCAAAGATCAAAAATAAACATGTATAAATACAATTGATAAGAAAATAGTAACTAAATATTCAAAGGCAATAATATTTGTAATTCATTTCAAAGCATAGAGTGCAGTCCAACAATTGATAATTAATTTAAATTAAACAAACAATGAAATTTAATAAATAAGAAATAGAGTGCATCTAACAAAAATTTATTTCTCCCCCGGATGATCATCTAGTACAACAACTTAAGTAGTGTTTTCTTCCAATACTTATCTAGATATGGTTATATGTTGATGTTGTTCTTATTCAAAGCAAAACACTTGACTATCTCTAAGGAAAATTTGGACAATAACATAAGTTTCTATATCAGCCTCAAGGAAATATGGCTATAAGGCTATTCACAATTGCATTAAACATTAAAACCCAATAAATTAATCATGAAGGTCAATAAGCAAAATATTAATAATCAGGGAATAAATGATGTGTTACATACACAAATAAGAAAGTGTTGGATCAAATAAAACCAAGTTCATTCTGAGAAGAAAATTATGTGTTCATGTAAATTATCCAATGAGTGATTACTAAGAGTGCATGTTATAGATTTGATAGATTCATGTAAATTATCTAATGAGTGATTACTAAATGAGAAATAAACACATTCCTTATTTCCTAGCATATTCTATTAGATAATGTCATGGGGGTATGGAATGCTAGTTCTCATACCACCTATTGTGGATCATGATTCATGACCAGAGCCATCAAATCAAATCATTTAATCAATTCAATTTAATCAATTAAAAGACTTATTATGAAGAATGAACACCACAAATCCTTGTTTCATTAATTGCCTATCAAATCAGATCATTAATTACATGAGGATACCTTGTAAAGTTGAAGACTATGACCATCGGATAATACAAGCCAATGTCAATAATCAAATGAAAATCTGAAAATCGGATATTATCAAATGAAAATGTCTCAATTCAATTGATGGTTATTATCAAATATCAATAATCAATCCATGGTCTTTATAGCTCATTCTCATAGTTTGAAAATCTGAAAATTTATGTTTCTTTTTCAGTTTTTTCTGTTGAAGTGATCAGAATCACAGATGTTGTTGCAAACTTGCAATATAAGTTGCCAAGTTGGAGAATATAAAATTATGGTGTTCTTAAGTGCTTTGTTAATATATTCAACTCAAGTAACTATCATTATCAATGATCAATCATTTAATCATTCACATTAATCAATAATCATGTATCTTAATTTGACTGATTTTTATAGCATCTCCATAGACAAGTCCATGGAACAAATACTTACAAGTTACAAAAATGACTCTCAAGTAAATAAGCTCATACAAATCTTAAGTAAAAGAACAAATACTTACAAGTTACAAAAATGGCTCTCAAGTTTCAAACTCAATCCCCAAAGAGTCAAAGCCAAATTCTTTGAATATGAGATTTTCTGAAAAAAAAAAAACAACGTAACACTGCTTCATGACTCTGATGAATGATGAACAAAAAATTTAAAAATAAATTACACACACTAACACATAATGCTTACATAGTTACACTTTGGAGTTTGAACTTTGGAGAAACACCAAGAATCAAGGATTCAAGGCTCAAGGAGAAGGAGTCAAGACTTAAGAGTCAAGATCTTGTTTGTTGAGGATACAATGGACAGCAACTACCAAGAGAACTAGAGAAGGGAATTTTTGATCTAGGGATTTATCTGATGAGTAAGAGCAACGGGCTGATTTTGAGCCGTTGAGGGCAACCAATGAAAAATTTGGGTATTGGATTCGGATCTTAATTTAAATCCGATAACCTGATAACAAAATTCAATGAGAATGAGAGGATTCGGATTTATCACATGTGTTACTTGTGTTTCTTATCGGATCCTAAGTTAAACACCCAGGTCCCAACTCCCAAGCCAAGCCAATGAAACCATGACACCACATATTCTCAAGAGAAGATTGACCCCATGTAACCATTTATCTCTCTTTGGCTTTGGCATTTTTATTCTCTATAGTTTGACTATTTGACTAGCTTCTTCTTCTTGTCCAGAGCTCCACCTGAGCACCTCCTCACTCAGTTACTTTTCAAGTCTTCATTCTCCATGATCCATTCCTTTTAGATTCCAGTAGATGGCTGTCCGGCGACTCCTACAATCCGGCATCATCGCGTCAAGACTCAAGAAGTGTAGATTATTTATGCAGTGGTCCATTGGAGTGGAGTTTCTTCCCGGATGGGGGAGGGGGTGGGGGCTTCCTTCTCCCAGCAACCTCCGTGAGGCTAGCTTAACAGCGACTTTTCCGGCGCCAAGGGGGGGCTGAAGCCCCCGCTCGCCCCCCCTTGGTTCCGCCACTGACGGGTAGGATACGAATAGGGTATATCAAAACTTTTACTCATACCCGTAACCCCTATCTATACTCATACACTTACCCATACTCTCCAAGGGAAAAAGTCATATTTTTACTTTTATCCGCAAAATATCCGTTTACCCATTGTTCAAATTATCAAATTAAATTTATTAAATAATAATAATAATAATAATAATAATAATTTATGAATGAAAATTTCATGAGATAATCTAATGTAAAAGAAAAGCCTACTTGACTCAAGATAATGTTTAATAATGTTTACTTTTATTTAATTATGATTCTTAATATAAAAACTGAAATTCAATTTTGATATTATTATGCTCTATTAAAAATAAATACAAAAATTAAATCAAATTTAAAAAATGTATTAAGAGAATATTTAAAATATTATTTTTAAATTAATCACCAAGAAAATATATCTTAGGTAAATTATGGGTAAATGTTTAGCTTAATAAAACATTATATATATATGAGGGTACAAAAATAACCCGTACCCTCTTTAACAGGTAAGGGTACAGGTTGAGTAGGGGTATATCCTAACATGATCCGTACCTATTTACAAAATAAAACGTAATGCCCTTACCCATATCCGTACCCATACTCGGTCAAAGAGAGTATTGCCCTTTTTGACTAGGTAGAAGTATACGTATATCCGTTGAGTAGGGTATAGATTACCATATCTACATGGATATAAGGTCTACTGTTTTTTTTTTTCTCATTTATTTTGAATATTGTCTTGAGGCAATAATTGAACAACAATGTCATTACATTATTTATTCATGGTAAGTCAAATATAGAGGAATGAGTCCGAATAATGATAATCAATAGCCTCAGAAAAAATTTGTCATTTAATCTTCACTCTAAGCCAAGTAAGATATTCCTACATGCTCATTTTATTAAATAAGTTGAATTTTTTAAATAAAATTTTCACAATTATTAAAAACCTCAATATATATTTATACAATTTTCCTCATAAAATTTAATTAATATAATGAATATATATTAAAAAAAATTTCCACAATAATTATTTATCACTTTGAGCATGTTTAATTAATTAATTTATTTTTTGGTTTTTACAAAGACGATAAGCATCCGTTAGTATCTTTAGTGTGCATGGGATATGTGTGCATGAGTTATTGTCTTCAACACGCCCTCATATTATGGGCGCATGTGAATGGCGGCGCAACATCATCCATGAATTAATTTTTTCAACAAAAATTCAAACTACCATTACTTTACACGGCACACGAAAAATATAAATAAGTGTTTAACCATTTGAACTAAGAGTGGCTTTGGCCACGTTAGGGTATGTTTGCCTTTGAAATACCATTGTAATGTAGAAAGTGAAATAGAAACTGGCAAACAAAAATGTTTATTTTCTATAATATTTTTATATTACAAATATGTTATAATATTTATTTTTAAATTTTTTTTATATTTTAAAAGTTCTCAATGGTGGCTAGACCCGACAATGAACCTGTTTTCGGCTATAGAATAAATAAATAACTAAATAAACATTACATTGATTACATTAAACATGTATGGACTAGAGCGGTCAAAACGGACTATCGAGGGCGACTCGCCCATGGTCACCTAAAACCCGCCATTTAGGGCAGGGCGGGATGGTCAAAAATGCCAACCCAACCCGACCCGTTTTGATTGTGGGTCGAGGCGGGCCCTACTAAAAAAATCAAAAATAATTAATTTATTTTATTTTTTTATAAACGTCTGTAATATATGAAAACATCGAAACATTCATTATAAATTCATAAAAACTAAATTAAAAAAAATTAAAACATGCAATAATTAACAAAACGAAAACATCTATTATAATATTCAAAACCCTAACAAAATCAACAATAATTACAAAATCTCTAAATAAAAACACTATTATAAATTTACAATCAACAAAATTTAAAAAAAAAACAACAACAAACCACAAGATAAAACATCTATTACTAATTATAACATTCATCCATTACTAATCAACAAAAAAATTTAAGAAAAATTAATAAAAAGACAAAAATAAAAATCCATTACAATCATAATATTCATCAAAAATCAATCAAAGTCATTAAAATGCTTTTGTTATTCCATATTTCTTTTTAAAAACATAATTAAACGATATTAAACTTCATTAAAAATTATTTATTTATTTTTTAATTTAAATCCTTAACAATATTTCAATATCAATATATATATATATATATATTATAAAAATATATTATATATAAATTAGAAGCGGGCCGCGGGCTGACCCTCCCCAACCTGCGTGACCCACCCCTGCCCAACCTGCGCCCGTGCGAGGTTGGCTCATTTTACCCACCTCCAAGCGGGCCTATAAAAGACCAACCCGACCCGCCCATTTTTATTGGCAGGGCGGGCTGGCCCGACGGGCCAAGCCCGAATTGACAGCTCTAGTATGGACAAATCATGGAAGTGTCAATTCATGCTCCAACATGTTGGCTACTGGACCACTTTAAATCATTGTGCTTTTTGTGTTTTCGTCTTATTTATATTATTCTTATTTATAACGAATTAAAAACATTTTCTCCTCTATCTTTTTCTTTTTTTTTGTTCCTTTATTTATTTATTTTTTTTTGGAATATTGATTTTTAATCTAGAAAATTAATATTAATATTTTAGAATTATTGTTGGAAAATTTATTGTCTGACTCATATATAGTAAATTGATTTATATGATACAATTTGTTTTTACAAAAATCTATTGTTGGGCTATTATGGTTTTTTTTATAATTTTTTTAACAAAGATGACAAGTACCACTTAAAAAAAATTGTCAAAAAAACAGATAAATACAGTAGAGTACTAGTAATAATGACTTAACAATTCCTTAAAAATTTTTATATTACAAATATGTTATAATATTTATTTTTTAAAAAATTTTATATTCTAAAAGTTCTCAATGGTGGGCTAAACCCGATAATGAACTTATTACATTGATTATATTAAGCATGAATTGACCAAATATGAAAGCGCCAGTTCATGTTCCATGATGTTGTCTACTGGACCATTTTAAATCATTGTCACAAAAAGACAAATAAATACAGTGGAGCACTAGTAATAATCGCTTAACAACCACTTATTTATTTTTGAAAAATTTTTATATTTTAAAAGTTCTTAATGGTGGGCTAGACCCGGCAATGAACCTGTTTTCGGCTATATAATAAATAAATAACTAAATAATCATTACATTTATTAATTAAGCATGAATGGACCAGTCATGGAAGCGCCAGTTCATGCTCCAAGATGTTGTCTATTGGGCCACTTTAAGTAATTGCCCTTTTTGTGTTTTCGTCCTTGCATTTCTAAATTAATTATATTATTCTCGTTTATAACGAATTAAAAAACGTTTCCTCCTCTATCTTTTTCTTCTTTTCTTGTTTACCCCTTTATTTTGGAATATTGATTTTTAATCTAGAAAATTAATTTTTTTTAGAATTATTTTTTGGAAATTTTATTGTTTGACTCATATATAATAAATTAATTTATATAGTACAGTTTTTTTTTAAAATCTATTGTTGGGCCACGTCGGTCTTATTTTATAATTTTTAACAAAAGTGACAAGTAACGGTTCACATGAGAATTATCAAAAAAAACTGATAAATATAGTAGAGCATTAGTAATAGCGGCTTAACAACCACTTAAAGATTTATTATGTGAGACGGGCTAATACTGGACAATTATGGTCTTTCACCTGTGCCTAAGATGATATAACATGGACCATAACCCCACAATGGTAAATCACACTACTTTACAATTTTGGAAGATTAGAGAATACGGCTCTCCTTTAAAAGACCTAATGAACAATAAGTGAATAGTAATTTTACAGTATTTCTACAATATTACACAATACTACAATACAAGAGTTTCAACCCTGCATCACTCACCCACCATTCAAATTACGTACTACTAAACTATTTCGTGGTTATATTTTCTTTACAAATTAGTACATATCATCTAGAAAAATAATAGGTTTAGCAAAAAATTATCTATAAAATTTTATTACTTAGCCCTTGACTTTTTATAAATTGCATTATATAATAACAAAAAAAAATTACAAAAAATAGTTGTTCAGCCCATCATTCTTTTATAAACTAGTATATATATATATATATGTATATATATAGTATAAAATATATTTTTAAGAAAAAAATTATAAAAATCTATAATTTGCCACATCCACATTTTACCTTTCCTTCAACAAAATTTTTTGCCTCCACAAAAATTTCTCTCACCATCCTTACATTTATGGAAGTATAGATTTAATATTTAAATATATTTATATAATGTGGATTATAAAAACAGGTGACAATGTTAGGATTTTTTTTTACAATATTTATTACTTTATTATTATTATTTTATTAAAAATCACAAAATCATATATATTTATTAATATTAATTTTCAATTTATAATTAATAAATAGAGTTACAATATATATATCATAAACATAAAAACAAAAATTAACATTTAAAAATAAAATCCATTAATATGTTACGGTAAATACTTTCTAAAAATTTATTTTATTCAAAAAAATAAAATAATAAATGAGTGCAATTTTTTTACAAAATATAAAAATAATATATTCTAACTAAATAAAAAATATAAGAAAATTGAAAAGGAAATAAAAAATCAATTGAAATCGGGTAAGTTATATAATTTTTTGATAAAATGTATCATCCATAATATAATAGAATAAGAATAAGTGAATTAAATTTTTTATCTATTATAATAAAATCAAATAATTAATAAATAAATAAGTGAAAAACATAATGAGAAGTTCGATAATTATATATTAATATATTAAATTTGTAAATATCTAAAAAAACATAAAAATAAATGACATAATTAGAAAACATTAGCGTATATAAGGTCATTTATCAATTTAAATATCAAATTTGAGTAGTTTTTTATATGTGGAAATTGCCAAAAAAACCCCTAAGTTTCCAATTTTGCTAAAAACACCCCATTAATTTGGCAATCCCTAAAAACCCATTCCTTTTAAACTCAATGTTTTCTAAACCCCAAAACATGTTACGTTAATTAACGGAGTAATTTTTAAATTTTATGGACGAAATTGCTCTTGCATGGGAAGTCATGGCATTGCAATCATTTTGGCAGTTTGAGAGGAAGTGGGGGATTTTTCTTAAGGTAATTCCAAGAGGCGACTTTACTAGAGAAGTATACTTGTTTTTTCTCAATTCGCCTCTTCAGCTTTTTCCTTTCCGAAGTTGTCTCTACCGGCACATCCTTTGTAATTTCAGCTTTTCCCTTTCCACCGGTGTCTCGAAGGAGAAGTCCAGCGCAAGTATTCAGCATTTCATCAGTTTGCAATCTAAGGTATTGAAGCAGTTGTGATTATGGTTTTTTGTTAACTATTCTGGTACAAAGAAAAAATTTTCGGTTTTGTTTTGTGGTTCTATTTTTATTGAAAGATATTCAAGTCTACAGGGGGATTACTCGGCTGATGTGTTGTTAGTCTACAGGGAGATTTCTCGACTAGGGTTTTGTTTTGTTTTACATTTTCGTCCGTGTACACGATCGAAATAGTTTTTCGATTGTTATGATTTGTGTAATGTTTATAATGAACGTTTCCCTTTTCATTTGATATAGTTGCAGTTTTACAAAAGATCTTTCCGTTTAAAATATGAGTTTTAGTTTAAAAACTAATGTCTCCATTTAAATATTATGGTTATCGTTTAAGAAACTAGATCATTGTTTACAATTTATATATATGTTTAATAATTTAGGCTTCCGGTTAAAATCTTATATTTCCGCTTAAATCTTTGTAAATATTGCTAAATGTGTTGTTATTGTCTCATGCTTGTGATTATGGCGGTTAACCTAGTTAATGGGCGATACTACTTGACACCTCAGAGTGGAGACTTCTGATCGAATTGAAAGTTCACATGACCCCTCGACATTGAGAGATCATCCGAAAGGGATACCGTTTGTAGTATTTACTGAGCTAGAAGCTGTATTCCAAGAGAGGGCCCTTCTTGATTCTCTATTTCAAAGGTACGATGGCCGCACCAATAAATTCAGGATTGGGGAAAGCCTGCTGAGTTTGAGACCTGAAGTTGTGGCCCTTGTTTTTGGCCTGCGTTGCGATGGAGACGTAGTCGTGCTTTAGAAGAAAAAAACACACTCAGCTTTCGAAGAGAGGTATACGAGAGACACAGATACTCCATCAAGAGAACTCTTGAGCAACTTACTCAACAAAGGAGAGAAGGACAGAGGGGAGAAGAAGAAAATTTTGTCAAACTCCTAATGGTGTACCTCATGGGTATAATCCTCTTCCCAATTACCTCATGCTTGGTTCCGAACTGGATCGTTGATTATATCGATGATCTACCTAGCATGGGGCGATATGCATGGGCGCAGGTGACGCACAAGTGGCTTATGGAGGATATTCCACAAGCAGCCGCTCGAGTGCAAGCTAGATGAGTGGGGAAGAAGACAAACATAGGGTATATTAAAAGTTGCTCGATCACGATTAACATCTGGTTTTACAAGCTGACCGAAATTGAAAAGAAAGTCCGTTTTGGCAAGACCCCAAGGATACTGTACTATAGTTAAAATACTTACCGGAAGCAAGGGATAATAGAAACCAGTTTGTCATCTCTTGAAGGAAAAGAGGTAATAAATCATGAATAATGTGTTTAACAGTAGTCATTAATGTTTAAATATAGTATTTAGCGTTTAACAGTGTTTATTTTCTCTTTAAAAGTATTCTTTAAAGTTTAAACATTTTGTTTTCTGTTTAAGTGCATGCGATACTGTTTAAATATATAAGTTAAATGTTTAAATATATTTGTTATTGTTTAAACTGAATGATTTCGCTGAGATTGTTTGGTTTACAAATGTTAGTTTCCTGAGCTGGTCCCGACGAATGCTGATGAAGATATATTTGTTTGGGCCAACCGCCTGGTGGATGCCATTGCTCCGGAACCACTTGCTCGAAGGCAAGATGAGAGGTCAACCTCTTCAGTGCACGCTCGACGCCGTTCTCCTACTTACAGCCCAACACGCGCACGCATTCCCCAACGCAAGAGAAGCCCTCTCCTACCCCACCAGATTGCAACAACCCCCGACAAGGATAACGACAGTCCCCTGATCACCACAGCCCCCGACCCTGGCAGCTCCCCTGACGGCACTAGGCGATGATGTCACTACAACTCTTCTGAAGGCGTGCCAAATATTGATGACCGAGTTCCCACGGCTTGTCGCTCGAGTTGAGGCATTAGAAAGACGGTCACAATCGACTTCGTCGTCCCACCAAACAACTGAAGCACCCAGGACGGACGAGGCATCAGAATTTTATGATGAGGACTTCATTGAGATGGTCATTCCAAGACGGCCAGGTTTGAAGAGACTTACAAAAAAAAAAGGAAAACAGTAATGCCTCTATATTTACCACCGGCTGATGATGAAACAATAGCAGCACCATCGTCGGCTGATGCCATTATTGAGTCTGTCATTATTGATGACATGCCCATTACGGTGGAGAATATTGTAGATAATATTGCCATTGCCGTGATTGATAAGATCGTTGACTCTATTATCAACGAAATCCCCGTCAAGGTAGAACCGACGGCTGACAGTGCGGCATAGAAGATGGACACAATCCCTGAAGAACAAGAACCAGCTAAGGGTGTGTCTCCTGTTGATGTTGTTGTCATGGTCGAGGTTGAGAAGATTGTTGACTCTGTTGTTAATGAAATCATAATCACGGTGGAACCAGCGGCCGATAGTGCTGCATCGAAGGCAGACAGAATCCCACAACAACAAGAAGTATGTAAAGATATGTCTCCCATTGATGCTGTCATCATTCCCGCATCGAAGGAAGATGCTTCTGGTGCTAAACACCGACAACCGTCAACAACAGTGCCCCATGATGATCCCAAAATAGCTGTTGACGAGGGGTAAGGGAACGCCATTGAAAAAGTAACGAGAGATATGATCCTTACCAACCAACAATTTGAAGAAGTTCGGAAAGACTTTATTCCGAAGAAGAAAAAATACGTTGGACAATCATGCCTCAACAAATTTGAGTAGGAGTTGATAAGGATCTCTCTCGACTGTTGTATGGACAAGTAAGTTTGATGTTTTTATGTTATTATTTAAATTTATATGTTAACCTTTAATTTATGTATTTATCGTTTAAATATTTGTAATATCATTTAAATATTTACAATATCGTTTAATAATATCTGTTACCGTTTAACTGCAGGACTATCGTGTCGATGAATGACTCTCTTAGCACCACACGGTCCAAACTATTCACACTGCTTGAGGGGAAGGAGATGGTCTCAGACGATATGATGGGCACTTTCGTACTTTCATGTGCATAATACAAAAGTCGCTAAGTAGAGTACCATGTCCATATAAGAAGCATATCTCCATTCACGACCATTGGCGCTGTTTATGTCAAAGCATGACGACGCGCCTGATATGACTTTTGCTATAATCAGAGATGCTACGCGCAAGCTGCATGATGTTAACATTGTCATCCTCCCGATAATCATGAATGACCACTTCCATGTCGTGGTCCTTGACAATAACAAATAAAAATACAAGTATTATTCTTCATGCCAAAGTGACAAGTACGATAAAGACGCGTTAGAAATGGTAAGTTCTTTCATAAATAGTGTTTGATTAATAGTGTTTGGTAAATAATCGGTATTCTAATCTAAAATTGTATACCTCGACAACGGAGGCTATTCGACACTTGTATCGATATGGAGTTCAGCGAGACAGTGACCACAAAGTACCCACTAGTTTACGACATTGAAACCCTACAACAAAAAAAGGAATTGCCGACTGCACCGTCCATGCCATGCGGTTTATCGAACAATTACTCGACAATGAAAAGCTATGGCTACCGCAAATAAACGTCCCTTATCTGAGATTAAAGTATGTTGCCCGCATATTTCAGGAAGGGAGCCCAACAGCATCATTGAGAAAGGGGGATCGTCTTCAACTGCGGGGAAATAGAATTGACATGATATTGTTTTCTTTCAAATGTAAAACAGTTTTGTCATAGCAAATTTAAATTCAATTCATTATTTTTGAAGAACATGACAAATTTTTCAATGTAAATTTACTAGTCTTGATACTTATATACTTGACTTTCTTTGTTTAAATTTCAATTTTATTGTTTAAATATCAGTGTTTATGTTTAAAATAAAGTAGTCTCTGTTTAAACAAACAACGTAGGATAATAAGTTAAAATAAAGTAGTTTTTGTTTAAACAGACAATGTCTCTATTTAAATATATGTGTTACCTGTTAAGAATAAGAGTTTCTCTGTTTAAATATCAAAAGTTGGCACTCAATTAAGTTTGTTTCTTATTAAAAAATTGTTTATTTACAATGCCTAGTCGGCGACAGTTTCATTGCAAGATCTATGATTGTAACTGGAACCGTGGTAGCTACTGCAATGTAACTTGCGGACCTTAAACACTTACAACTCGATCCTCTTTCGTCTAAGATGCCCAGGTTGCCTTCTCGTCACAAGCGGTCGTAAACGCAGTTCACGATTTCCATTCATAGGTTTGTCATTGTTGGAAATGGGAAATATAGTTTCCTTATACGCCAGTTTGTAATTGTCGATGGTGAAGTAGCCACTAATAAATCGATGAACGTTGGTGTATGTCTGCATTATTGCAGCACAAGTGTGTTTGCATGGGATACCATAAACTTGTCACATGCGACATAAGTAAGTTTTGATGGCAAGATCTACAGAGTTGGTGCACTGGTCAATCACTTCATAACGATCATTAACACAACGACCAACACAAAGATTTCAGCTATCCTCAACAAGTATCTCTACCTTCGAATGTATGTCCAGGCATAAGTAGGTCTCTCATTTGTTCGCTTGCTCATGGCGGTTGTATAACATGCGCATCAACTTGAACCTGTACAACCTAGAACACAAATCTCAAATAAGGTTAAGCAAAGACATTGATAGTTAAACAAAAACATATTTCTTTAAACCGTAGGATAATAATTTAAATGATGAGGTAGATAGTTAAATATAGAAAATGATATTTGAAAAGTGCTGAAATGTTTTAAAGGATAAAACTAATTCTTCAGTGTAAATAAGATCAACATTCGAATATCTTATGGAGTTGACCATTTTCGTCACCAGTAAATGCCGAGCTTCTTTGATCCAAGCATTGAACGACTCCACGACAATACACCTCATCCCAACGTTCACCTTTGAATAGATAATTCGACCAACGTGACATATCTGATTTATTAATCAACCAGTGATGTGCTTCGGGTGATGTGGCCTGCAGTTCATTCACGGTAAAATTGAATTCTTTAGTCATGGATGCCCACACAATATGAAAGTATATAGACCAGTACTCCTCCCTCAATGCCTTCCCAAGTCTGACGTTGGCTTTCATAAAATTGGCCTCCAAGTGTCGAAGACAATATGCATGTGGGGAAGAAAGAAAGACTCTCGCAATAGCGTTCACAAGGCCCTTCGACCTGTCCGACAAGAATGTAATTATCTCATGATAATCTCCTTCATCCTATAAAGCATCACATAACTTGGAAATGAACCAAGTCTAAGTAGCATCGGTCTCGTTGTCGATAATACCGAAGGCAACATGGAAAAAACCATTGTTTCCATCTTTGCCTATGGCACCTTGTAGAGTACCCCGATACTTTCCAAGGAGGTGGGTACCATCGAGAAACAACAGCGACCTGCAAGTCCTCTTGAATCCCATAATACACGCTCTGAAAGAAAAGAATGCCCATTTAAAATGCTCACTGTCTCTTTCCACAATTGCAATGTTGCTGGGGTTTGTCTCAACCACCTTATCCACGTACCAAAGCAGCAAATCATAGCTGGAGATGTCGCTACCGTCGAAGACCACCGGGGCATGCTCTTTTCCCAACCAAGCCTGCTTGTATGGAATGTGGACACCATGTTCCCGCAACATGTCCTTTTGAATGTCGATGGCTTTGTACAAGGGCGGTCCTTGAGCTTTGGAATCACTTGTACGCTTACCCATTTTTTGGACTCTTTCGAATGTGAAGCCGATCCTATTCCACCACCGCAAGTGTGCGACGGGTTGATTGTCTTGATTCTAAAAGTATTTTTATTATACTCTTTTGATGCATGAGGGCGCCATTAACAACCATCGACAGCGTATTCCTTAGTCACCCGGTGTTTTTCGTTCTTTATAAATTTGAAGTCAAAATTCCGCTTGATTGCAAAATTTCGAAGTGCATCCCTGAAATGTTCAACACCTTCAAAATGTTATCTGATATCCAATGACAGCATTTCAGAATGATCTGACGAGGAACGAAGGTATCCCACACCGTCAGGGTTACCATAGGGTGGAGCGAGAGCGCTCGTATAATCCAAATTCCTGCCAACACTTCAGTTTAAACGAAAAAAATCAATATTTTAAGCAGAGACATAAAGTGTTTAAATAATAAATTTAAAATATAAACATTAATTCAAATATTTAAATAGTGACAAAATAAATTAAACGGAGAAGACAATGATTAAATGGAAATGTAATATATTTAAACATAGACTTGCACAGTTAAATAATAATGAACTTATACAACTAGATAAACATAAAAAAAGAAGAATATTACAATGAGAAATCCTCATTTTTAATAGGATTTGACAATGGCATATCGTCTTTCTCGACAACAAGATCGATTACAGCGCATTTAAAGATGGAGTACACGTGACACATCCGATGGAAGTCAACATCGTTTTCTATTGGATAAACCGTTTAATATCTATCAAGTGTGATAAACTTCACCCTGACAAGAAAAAAATTAAGACCCCATCGCTCACATATCTTAGCTAACACCGATTCCCAAGAAGTCTACATCGTGAACATTAGCACTCGTCCCTCCCCGTTGTATCTAGTAATACCAAAAAACTCTCTATAATATACCGACAGAACTCAAATCGAACAAACCAAATGAGGAGGAGGAGGAGGAGGAGGAGGAGAAGAAGAAGAAGAAGAAGAAGAAGAAGAAGAAAGAAGAAGAAGAAGAAGAAGAAGAAGAAGAAGAAGAAGAAGAAGAAGATGATGATGATGATGTAAAGAGCCTTCTAAACATAGTTTCACAAAAAGTAAGCAGAAAGGCAAACAAAAAAAAGTGTACAATTGTATGCATAAAAGTTAGACATGATGTGATTGGGCGGTATTTTTCCCTCCATCACAAGGGCAAAAAAAGAATTTCATAACATAGACCCACTTGAAGTGATTGAAGTGACCGACAAGAGGTAATCCCTAGAGACAATCATTATTGGCGCATGTTATACTTTTTTTTCTCTTTCTGCCTCTTCAGCTTTTCTTTTTGGCTGGGTATCCTTGTCTCAAAGTTTTTCTTCGCTTTCCACCGTTGTCTCCAAGAAAAATTCTCGCTAAAGCATTCGGCATTTCATCAGTTTGCAATGTGAGGTATTGAGCCAAGGTGGATGGCGTTGAAGAAGTTATGTTTATGGTTTTTTTATAAACGATTATGTTAGAAAAAGAGATTTTGTTGGTTAAGAGTTGTGGTTCTGTTTTTATTGGGTGATATTGAAGTCTGCAGGGAGATTTATTGGATAGGATTTTGTTTTCATTTTCATTTTCATCTAGGGTTTTGTACACGATCGAAAAAGAATTTTCGATTGTTATACTGTGTAATGTTTACAATGAAGTTTTCCCCTTTACATTGGTTACAATTTTAATAATGGGATTTTATTTAAACATTTGATGTTTACGTTTAAGAGTTGTTGTTTACGTTTAAATATTTATCTTTCCGTTTAAAAATTTAGGTCACTGTTTAACATATTACTTACCATTTAAACATATCATTTAATTTCAGCCCAACCCAGGCACAAATTCCTCATCGCCGGAGGAATGCCGCCCTACCTCGCCCGCCTGAAAAAGATTAATATGTAATTATGTAAAATAGAATTACCTTGTAAATAAACATTGTATCTCATTTAAATATAATTGATTTAGTATAAATATCATTTTCATTGTTTAGTTTCTAAGTTTCTCTGTTTAAACAACATTGTCTCCCTGTTCAAATATCATTTTTTTTATTTAAATATCGTTGTCTCTGTTTAAATACTGAGTGTTTTTGTTTAACTTTTTGTTTATTTACAATGCCGTTTTTGTTTCTCAAAATGTGTAAGTAAAACGTTAAGAGGGAATGTCCCTGTTTAAATATCAAAAGTTGACACTCAAATAAGTTTGTTTCTTTTAAAATATTTGTTCATTTACAATGTCTAGTTGGACCTCGGACACTTGCGACTCGATCCACTTTTGTCTATTACGATCATCGGCACAACGACCAACAATGACCAACATGAAGATTTCGGCTTTCCTCAACAAGTATCTCTATCTTCGAATGTATGTCCGGGCATAGGTAGGTCTCCCATTTGTTTGCTTGCTCACGGTAGTTGCATAACATGCGCATCAACTTGAACCTGTACAACGTAGAACACGAACACTTAAAAAAGGTTAAACAATGACACTGATATTTAAATTGAATAAATTATATATAAACGGTAAGATTACAATGAAGGGGCAGATAGTTAAACACAGACAATGATGTTTGCATAGTAAGAAAAAGCTTTTAAAGGATAAGAACAATTCTCAAGTGATAAATATCGACTCTATTTTAAAGGATGTCTCATAGTTACTCTCTCCGGAGGATCCTCCGCAATCAAGCAATAAGTGAAAACTTTCTTTTCCTAATCAAATCAAAATGCCTGCTTAATTGCTTGCCCGTCATCCTCCCCTGGAGAATCCTCTGTATTCAGGCTATTACGCACGCTGGCTTTCCGACTTGAACAGGAAAAGATAGTTTAACTTGTTGCGGCTAATTGATTCTCCAGAAGAAAATGATCATGACACATCCTTCAAGCGAATATCCTGGATACATGAAGAAAAAACTCATCGGAGAAAAAGCAGAGGATGAGGAAAAAGGAGGGGGTGTCCAGGGGAAGGGGTCTTTCTTCTCATTTATGGTGTGAAGTCCACAAGCCGGTTGACGCTTCAGATCTGAGGAAAAAAAAAGGGAAACGCATGGGGGACCGAGCTTGACTGATAACGACATTAGAAAATTTAATAGCGTCATTAATTCTTGTGCAAGGGATACCATAAACTTGCATCTGTGGCCTTGTACAAGGGCCGGTCCTTGATCTTCTGAATTCCAACGACAACACTTTAAATTGATCTAACGAGGAAGGAAGGCATTCCACACCGTCAGGGTCACCATGGGGTGGGACCGGAGTGCTCACAAAATCTGAATTCCTGCCAACACTTCAGTTTAAATGAAAAAGATCAATATTTTAAAGCAGAGACATAAAGTGTTTTAATGATAAATTAAAATTTTAAACGTTAAGTCAATACTTAAACGTTAAGATAAATATTTAAACAGAGACAGAATAAATTAACGGAGAAGACAATGTTTAAATTTAAACGTAATATATTTAAACATAGACTTGCATAGTTAAACAATAATTACCTTATACAACTAGATAAACATAAAAGAGAAGAACTTTATAACGAAAGGATCTCGTTTTCAGTAGGATTCGACAAAAGCACATTGTTTGTCTCGACAACAAGATCGACTACAGCGCATTTGAAGATGGAGTATATGTGACACATCTGCTGGAAGTCAACCTTGTTTTTTATTGGACAAACCGTTTTATATCCATCGGATGTGATAAACTTCACCCTGACACAGGAAACATCGAGATTCCATCGCTCACATATCTCACTAACATCGATTCCTAAGAAGTTAGAGCCATCAACATTAGCACTCGAATCAAAGAAATTCTTAACTTATTAGGAAATCGGCAGAACTCAAATCGAACAAACCAAATGAGGAGAAGAAGACGAAGAGGTGATGAGCCTTCTAAACTTTGTTTGATAAAAAGCCTTCTAAACTTTGTTTGATAAAAGGCAAAAAAAAAAAAATGCAAAATTGTATGTATAAAGGTCGGACATGATATGATTGGGCGGTTTTTTTCCCACCATTTTCAAAAGCAAAAATGGAATTTCATAACATGGACCAATTTGAAGTGAACGGTGGGGGGTAAAAAGGAACTTAAACGATAACAGACGGGTTGTCCGGGGTTTGCCAAAGTTGGAGGGACTGTTTAGGAATATTTGAAATTCACGAGGGGTAAACAATAATTTTCCCTTTTTATATTATAATTATGATTTTAATATTATATTTGCTCATTATTAATTATTATAATATATTTTTATATTTTTATTATTGATCCCGATTCAACTGGGTCGAGCCCATTGACTCTTAACCTCTGGACTTAGATTAGTCAATACTCAGACCGGGTCTGACAACTTTGTTATTTGGTGACATTTTATGAGTGAAGAGGACTTATATTATACTACCGTTATCCAACAATTTATGCAATATCTTGATAGTCCTCAGTCCTCATGATCCAAATCTCCATCTTCATTCAACAGTAATCAACTCATCATCCATACATGGATAGTTCAGTCCATGACTTCTTGAAAGCAAGAGAGCAAAAGTAGGGGAACACATCCTCGTCTTCATGATGATCATAAAAATAAAATAATACATGGCCATATAGGTCATAAGAAATAACTGTTGCACCTTTTAATTTCAATTATTGGCTTACTAAGGCAAAGTATGCCATATACTTCCTTTATGCATAGTTGATTTAGTATTTGCTTGCAAAGCATTTGATCTCACCTATGATTAGATTATTAAATACCGTAGCAAAGTGTTATAAATTCATGACAAGCATTTTAAATATCATATTTACTGCGGAGATCAAGGAGAGTCCAACACTGGTAAAGCTTATTGCCTGACCACAAAAGAGATTGTTGAAGTAGACTGACAAGAACAATATATGAATATATATATATATATATATATATATAAAGGTAAACTAGTAATAAATAAATAAATAAACATTATTAAGCATTAAACAACCAATCATGAACATGCTGTCCTCCAAGATCGTATCTAATGGACAAACCCCTGGCTGAGATTGCTCATCGTCAATTATGTTCTTATCGATTATAATCTAGTGGGCCACTTTAAATCAATCTCTCTTTTTTTTTTTCGCATTCGTCAATTATGTTCTTATCGATTATAAAGAATTAAATTCTTTATATTTACGAAAAAATATATATAATTGATCTATGTTTCATAGTGTTTTTTTTAATAAAAGCGACAAATGCTGCATACATAAGAATATTAAAGGGCAAATAAATATGAAGGTGCACTACTTATAATGATTTAATAACCCTTTAGAGATTTATTAAATTAGTTAGACGTCACAGAGGATAATTAGATTGTTACCATGTGCAAATCCAGAAGTTATTTTAGGAACTAGTTTAATAGTATTATTTTAAAGTTGTTTTATATAAGTTATTTAATAATATTTTTATATTCATAAATAAAAAACAAATATTTATAAATAAAATCAGATTATTAAAGATGTATTATAATATTATGAAACTATTATTTTAATAATAACATAGTGGAAGCCACTACGAGTGGTGAGTGAGGGATGCAGTGTAAAATCCCTTCCGCCGCAATATTGTGCAATACTATGCAAATATACTGTAGAAATACTGTGTCAATATTTCACACTAATTGTTTTATTAGGTCCCTTGTAAGAGAAGTCGTATTCTCCACCTCTTCATAATTGCAAGGTAGACGGTTTTACTATTGTGGGGGGTGTGATTATTGATATATCATTTTGGGTGCACGTGGCAGATCCTAATTACCAGCGTGTTAATTCACTTTACATAATAGATCCATAAAAAGTCGTTAAGTTATCATAATTGGTGCACTATCCTACCTGTCTATTCCTTAAACACTCTTTTTGTGGAATCAAGCCATTTGTAAAACAAAATATTATTTTAATATATTTTTTTATTTACTTGATTTGAAATCGAAAATTTAATTTAAAAAATAATTTGCATATAAAATAATTTGTTATTTGGTGATATTTCATTATTTTGTGTTACCAGGTGATGCGCCAATATAAGAACCAACATGACTTATTATTTTATATATCCATTATCCAACAATTTACACAATATCTTGATAGTCCTCAACATCCAAATCTCCATCTTCAGTCAACAGTGATCAACTGATCATCCATCCATGGAGGTAGATAGTCCAATTCATGATATCTCCAAAGCAAGAACACAAGTATGGAAACACATGCTCGTCTTCATGGACTCGATGTGTCTCAGGTGCGCCATCGAGCTCGGCGTGCCAGACGCTATCCACAACCACGACGGTCCCATGACACTCTCCGAGCTCGTCCAAGCACTACCCATGGCCACAACTCGAGCTCCATTTCTCCGGCGCATCATGCGTGTTCTCGTAAACTCTGGTTTCTTTTCCATTAAAGGAAATGAATCAGATGGTAGCAATGAAGAGGAGGTGTACTATGACTTGACTGCCAACTCTAAACTGCTCGTCACTGGAAGCACAAACTCTTTAGCACCTCTTGTTCTTTTTGTAACAGGCTCGGATGTGGGGATGGCTGGACTTGCCATGAGTACATGGATCCAAGCTAGTGATGATGATGATAAGAATGAGACACCGTTTCATGTGGCTCATGATGGGAACGGTTTGTTTGAGTTTGCAAGTGAGAGGCCTGAGTTCAATGCTTTGCTGAATGAAGGCATGGCTTGTGATAACAGAGTGCTTATAGGAGAAATGGTGAAGAACTGGGGTGATGCACTCTTTGGTGGTCTCCGGTCACTGGTGGATGTGGGTGGAGGTACTGGACTTGCTGCGGCGGTGATAGTTGGAGCGTACCCGGAGATGAAGTGCTCAGTTCTTGAACTCGATCATGTGGTGGATGTGCAACCGGAGAATGAATTGGTTGAGTTTGTGAGGGGTAATATGTTTGTTCAGATCCCTCAAGCAGATGCTTTTCTACTCAAGGTATGTTTTTTTTATTGTGTTTTTTTTTTTTTAGTTTTTCCTTCTATTAAAAATTTAATAATATATATATATATAAAAAATTTATTATAATATTATATTATAATTTTAATATATATATTTCTTTTTAAGAATATGGCGTTATTCTAAAACACTAAACACTACTCAATCATATTTGAAAAACGGGAATTCCCTCGACCTCACCCGCCATAAGAGTTAAAGACAATAATTTGTAAAATAATTTGTATATAAAACAATATATTATTTGGTGATATTTCGTGTTACCAGGTGATGTGTCTACATAAGAACCAACAGGACTTATTATTTTATATATCCATTATCCAACAATTTACACAATATCTTGATAGTCCTCAAAATCCAAATCCCCATCTTCAGTCAACAGTGATCAAAAGATCATCCATCCATGGAGGTAGATAGTCCACTTCATGATTTCTTCAAAGCAAGAACACAAGTATGGAAACACATGCTCGTCTTCATGGACTCGATGTGTCTCAGATGCGCCATCGAGCTCGGCGTGCCAGACGCTATCCACAACCACGACGGTCCCATGACACTCTCCGAGCTCGTCCAAGCACTACCCATGGCCACAACTCGAGCTCCATTTCTCCGGCGCATCATGCGTGTTCTCGTAAACTCTGGTTTCTTTTCCATTAAAGGAAATGAATCAGATGGTAGCAATGAAGAGGAGGTGTACTATGACTTGACTGCCACCTCTAAACTGCTCGTCACTGGAAGCACAAACTCTTTAGCACCTCTTGTTCTTTTTGTAACAGGCTCGGATGTGGGGATGGCTGGATTTGCCATGAGTACATGGATCAAAGCTAGTGATGATGATGATAAGAATGAGACACCATTTCATGTGGCTCACGATGGGAAGGGTTTGTTTGAGTTTGCAAGTGAGAGGCCTGAGTTCAATTCTTTGGTCAATGAGGCCATGGCTTGTGATAACAGAGTGTTTATCGGAGAAGTGGTGAAGAACTGGGGTGATGTGCTCTTTGGTGGTCTCCGGTCACTGGTGGATGTGGGTGGTGGCACTGGACTCGCTGCGGCGGTGATAGCGGGAGCCTTCCCGGAGATGAAGTGCTCTGTTCTTGAACTGGATCATGTGGTGGATGTGCAACCGGAGAATGAATTGGTTGAGTTTGTAAGGGGTGATATGTTTGTTCAGATCCCTCAAGCAGATGCTTTTCTACTCGAGGTATGTTTTCTTTTCTCTTTCTATTAATATATTGGAAAGTGGGCTAGTAAAGATATAAATACCTCAACAATAGTATTCTTAAGAACGGGTATTTTGATAACTTTATTTATTTATAATCTAAAAAATGGTGTGAGTTTTATAAATGATATGTAATAACCACTTCTTAATAATAAGAGGCTAAATAACTTATTTCTTTCCCTCCCGGTGACATGCTTGAAAGTTGATAAGATCACTTATCTGTTGCGGGATCATTGTTTATAAAATATTTTTATAAGATAAAAAATTAACATTCTAATTATATAGTCTATGATCTATATGGATGTACAATCATAAATATTTGTGCTTATTAATTTTGATATGTAATCATGAGATTATTAAATATCAGGCTTGGATAGTGAAAATCAAATTTGAATATCCCATATTTTAAATTTTATATTCTAGACAAGGATTTTGTAAACAAGTGTTGTTAGAGTTTAGGTGAAAGTGCAACCATGGGTAATTAAAATATATTAATTAACTCGTGAAGTTTTGATTCTTATGCTATTAGTTTTTCAGTATAAAGTACTTAAATTAGTTCGACAAATATATTAACTGAGCCAAAGCATTTTGAACATCATGATTTAAGTAAACATATTTTTAGCCTGAAAATATATACTTTATTTATAATTAGAATTATAAAAAAAAGGTGTATTTTATTTTATTTTTGATTTTAAAAGCATAAATATATTGTAAAATAATTGTAACAAACTAACATAGTGAACAACATAGTGAAAGAATTATGGTCAAAATTGTAGTTAGATGTGAACCTTAACATTTTTTTGCTGAAGTTAAATTAGTTTTAGTGGCCATAGTTAAGCCCACTGGCCATTGAACAAAAAAAATGAAAAAGTACATTGAACCAAAAGTGTTCAAATACAGAGCATATATGATTTATTATTTTCATTCTTATTATATAATTAATACCATTAATTTTATATTACAGCGGGTCTTACACGACTGGAATGACAAAGATTGTGTTAAATTATTGAGAAATTGTAAAAACTCATTCTCTTGGGAAGGAAACAAGAAGAAGGTAATTATCATTGATACAATAGTACGATCTAACTCAAATGATCATGGTACTATGCAAGCACATTATCTTTTGGATACATTTATGTTGGCAATATGTCCTGGGAAAGAGAGAAATGAAATGGAGTGGAAGGCAATATTTGATGAAGCAGGGTTTTCAGGGTTTAATATGGTGGGTGAATTAGGTATTCACTCCATCATTGAAGTCTATCCTTGATTATGTTTCATAAAGCTTTTATTGTTGTAGTCAAATAAACCTTATGTTTCTCATTCACTCCACTGATAAAGTTTGTTATTAATTGTGATTTATGAAGTTCTTATGTTTGTATTCAATGGGATTTTATATTTATGTTAAACTACGATGTTTTTTAATTAGTTTTTGAGGAAAAGTTACCAATGCTGATATATCTTAATGGTAAAACGCAGGAGTCCTACATGGGAGATTTAGAGATTGAATTCCTCCTCAAGTATAGTCAATAATGTGAATAGTGACTTATCCTTTTAATCCCAAAAAATAATAAAAAAAATATATTAATGCAATTTATTTTTCTTCCTAAGGTTATTTTCTAATTTTATTTGATCTTTAAAATGTTGTTGTTTTTCTTAAATAAATTATGGTTTATCAAAATTTATTAAAAAAATCTTTAAACTTAAAACAGGTTTAAAATTGTCCCAATAAAAGTATTATCCCAAAATTTGACATTCAGATGCATAAATTAATTATTAATGAAGTCAGAATATGATATTGCTCACCTAACTATGCACATTCGCTAATCAAGATTTATAAAAATTTCAGATAGCATTTATAAATGTCATCATTTATTTTTCTTGAATTCAATAAAAAAAAAACTCAACAATTTAGAAATGAAAAATTTCCCCCTTTTTTTTTCTTTTGATTACGAGGTAAAGAAAATGAAAAATATTAAATATTGATTTAATTTAACTCATGTCAAATAGAACATCCTAACAATTAAATAGATAATAAATGATGCAAATATATTATGCTTTCCTCAATTATTTTATTATTTAATTCATTCATTAGGTGTCTAATATAGACTCAAGTGTACTTGTTGATTTCTTAATATTGTGCTAAAAAACGGGATGTCAGCCCACATAGAAAAATGAGATTACTAGTAGTAACTCTAGTTCTCAAAATTAGCCTAATCAAACAAGTGATGTGTGTGAACAAAAGAAAGTTAAAGGAAGAAGTGCAGAATAAAATAGGAGAGAAAATCAAGGGAAGAAGCGCTGTTCAGGCATAGCATCCCTCTAGGGTTTTATAAAATGCAAGATAGAGGTTGTTTAAGTATGCAATCCTATTTGAACCGAGAGGTTTTCTAAATCATACTAAACCACTCTTTCAAGTGTGTAGAGTAACTGAATCGATGTAGTGAAGATGCAGTCAATACACAATCGTATTAACACTCTATGAGACCTCAATGTGTGCTAATGAGAATTTTTTAAGTAGATAATCTCCCTTGAGAAGAGAGATTACCTCTAATCCAAATACAAAATGGAAATACGATTTCTCCTAAAATCTATTCCACAAAATTGCAAAGAGCACGAAAATTCTCATTAAAACACTCAGGAGACTTAAGGGAGACGAGATCTCCAAAGTACCATATTTCTAGGCTTACTCACAATTCCCTCTAATCGTGGTATGTCCATGCTAGGTGGGTATTTCTACTTGTCACAAAGCACATCAAGTATGATAACTAGGGCTTTTGCCACAATAACATTCAAGCATTGAAACATGCAATTAGATTCAAATAGAATGGATTGCAATAAGGAAAACAAGTAAATCATATAAATTCAACAACCAATGTCAAAAGATAAACCCTAGAGTTCAAATATGCCCAAACATCTAACAAATTAGCCCTTCATTAATGGAGGGCAATCATCTAAGTTATAAGATACGATGAGAATAAATGAAAACATGGAAACCCCCTTCTCAATCACGCCGGAGATAGATTGACAAAAAACTCCAAGGAACATACCGCAAACGCCGCCAAGGTAAGCTTGACAGCTATGATCTCCTTATTCTTGAATGTAGATTCAAATCTCCTCCTAAAATTGCCTATGGAGCACTGGAGATTCGCCTCCATTCTTCCCTAGCTTCACCTCCAATAAAAGAATCAAAGATTGCCCTAAAATCATCATTAAGTCTATTTACACTCAGTTGCTTACGGGCTTCTTATGGTCATAAGGACGTGGCCATAAGTCCCATCTGTAAGATCTTTTGTTTGTTTGAGCAAGATATAAGATTCCAAAAGGATTCATAGGCAACCACAAGCTCGTGTGACAGGCTCCAGGCCTCAATCCAAGCATTCGTCTTGTAGTAAAAGCATTGTAGCAAGAGGTGACTATAGCAATGTTACTATAACAATTCTGGAAAGCTACACATGAAAGCGCATGGGTGTGTTTGGTCATTTGGTTTTACAAGCCCATGGATTAGGTCATTGATAAACGCCTAAATGTACGTATTTTATACATATTGATCTTGTATTATTTGTGTATATCTTGATGAATTGATGCCCGTTTGAGTATAAATTTGTTCTTTTGGTGTTGCAGAGCATAAATGTGCCGAATGTAGCTCAAAAATGCAAATTGTATGAATTCGACACGAAAAACGGCATTTTTTTGGGGTCCCAAAGACCGTAGTGTAATCGTAGTCGATCACTATTTATGTCTGCGGGCATTTGGTGCATGAGCTTCACGGGCTCCATGCGCCCGCATGGGTGCCCGTGAGGTTTCGTCGGAATTTCACAACCCTCGATCGTAGCGTAAAACATCGTAGCGAAAAACATTGTAGCCGAGTCCCTCGTAGCACCGGCATGTTTTCTCGGCATTTGGCTGTGAGCTTCACGGGTTCCATGCGCCCGCATGGATGCCCGCATGGACTGACGGGATATAAATGAAACCGATTTTCCTAGGGCAAGGGGAGGAGTTTTTGGGAGAGTTATTGGAGCCGATTTTTCACCGGTCTTTAGGAGGCAAGATCACACGCTTTTGGAGAAGGGAAATCAAAGGGAGAAGCTCGGTTTTTGGCTAGATCTTCATCGATCTCTTCTTTGGGAGTTTGTAGAGCGACGAGGGAAGCCGCCCCCATCAGCGGGCGTCCGTGGGAAGCATTTCCACCTAGCTTGGCTTGTCTTCCTACTTCTATTGTTTGAGGGAGTTTTTCTTATGCCATTTGTAGTTGTTTTCATGGACTTGTTGCTTGTATTTGTTTGCATGGACGAGTAGACCCCAAGGTCACCGGATGCCGGTGAACCTTGGGGTGAACTTGTGTATTTGGTTGATTTAATTTTGTCTATTGCAATTGTTGTGTATTTGTGATTCATTCTTGGTGCATTTGATGTGTTGCTTACATGAGAACTCTGTAAACCAACTGCTAGGTTGTACTTGGTAGCGTGACCATCGCCCTTGTACTAGACTCACCAAGTTTGGAAGGGATTCATGTACGAATACGCCGTGACCATCGGGTATTCTGTACCCCTCCACCATTAGGGCTAGACCAAGTTGTGTTCCGGCCCTAATTAGGGATTTCCCCACTTGTTAATGCAATCATATGAGGATTTGATCAGAAGAAATTTTGTGTCAATACTTATACCGGATTAGGGGTTAATTGCCGTGACCATCGGGTTGATCTAATTTAGGAAATGTCTAGGTCCAAACCTTCAATTGCATGACATTCTTAGCACCCTTTGCACTTTAGTAGCCCCTAGGGAATCCGCATCCGTGACCATTTCTTTCCCCTGATTTTATACCCCTACCTTATCATAAACTCCATTTGTAGTTCTTTTATTTCAAGTAATAGATTAAAGAAACCCTTCGAATCATTCGGCTAGACAATACGCAAAGAGGAAGTAAGAGTAGATTCTTGGGCCTAGGGAATACGACCCTCTCGTGCTCGCACGAGGGGTATTACTTGACGACTCCGTGCACTTGCGGATCGCTCATCAGTCATATTATGGCTTGATTTTTGAGCAATAAAAGGTGTAAATATTAGTGTTTGGGGGCTTCTCCACTTCTTCCAAATTCATTTTTGGAAACTTTTGACAAAGCATCTAAGGCTTAACATGATTACTTGAGAAAAGATCCCAACAACTATATAGGGGAGGATATTAGAAGATTGTGCTTGGACTAGAAAGAGGAGATATCTCCTTGGAGAGGATTTCATCAGCCAAGAGGATTATGAAGCTTCAAAAGGGTTTTATAATGTTTTATTTTATTACTTATTCTTTCTTAGTATTTGATGTGAATTTGCCTATGATAATGAACAAAACATCCTTAGGGATTTGGATATGGTGAACCCTATATATGATGGATTTGTAATTTATTTTGTTATTGGTTTAAATATATTGTTTTGTAATTCATCTATGTTCATCTTAATGCATGAGTTCTATGCATAGTGAGAACTTTAATTCATGTTTGATTTGTATGTCGAGATAGAAAAATCCTTCGTGTATAGATCTAGCACAAGTGAAGGGAGTTGTAGATATACGATGTCACAATTCTTCTTTATTAGGATTAGATAGAGATAGCCATTAATCTTAATAGAAAAATTCACAGAACCTTAATGCAATTGTAGGGAGATTCAATTAGAAAGGTATTTCATTTTATCATCATGTGGAATTAGGTGCTAATAGCCTTGAGAAAGGTATTCACACAATTTAGGAGTGTCCAAGGTCCAAAACCATAAAAAAAAAAAATCTTGTATTGAATCTTTGCATTTACAATTCTATGGCCTCTTTGTCCTGATATTGTCATTTTATGATTGATTTTCCCCCAATTACCCACTATGCTTTCAGTGATTAGAATAGTCACGTTAGTTTTTTTTCATAATTCAATTCTTCTACCTACTAATGTTTTGATCAGTAAGATAATAGGAAAATTGTGGGATCGAAAATACGCGTCTAGCGTCATGTCTGTGAAGAAGACACCAAAAGGCACGTTGAAGCACAAATATCATATTTGTTTTGTGGGTTCTTCCATTTCTAATAGAGGCAAGCCTCTATTATTAATTACCCCATATAGTATCTTGGGAACCTCCGATTAAGGGCAAAAATACAAGTAAAAAGGCAAGAAAAAGTTGCGAATTATAAATTTATTTATTTTATTACATAAACATATTTATTACATCACTTATATCTATATATATATCTTATATCATTGTTGCTGCCTATGCCCTGTCACTGCATTGCCTGCCTTGTTGACGCTTTGAGATGTATATCTCATTGCCGCCATACAATTTTTTTTTATTTTTTATCATTGTCTCAAAATGAATAAGTCACTACTGCCTGTGTCTTATCACCACGCTGCATGTCTCATGATCGCCTTAAATTTTGTTTGTTGCCATTTGGAAATGAATAAGTCACTACTACCTGTGACTCATCACTGCGTTGCATGCCTCATTGCGTCTCGAGATTTAGTATATTTATATTTTGAAGTTGCCTCAAAATGGATATATATTGGGATGTTTATATATATATCCACGCTTGTCCTGTGCATAACGGGACTTCCCTTTTTTTAATGCTTCTTTAAACATTGCCTTGAATATCCATGCATTTTTTTTTTAAATATGAATCTTTCCTTTCCATCAACCCTGAAGGTTTATCATATTCAGCAAGCTTTCCATAAGAGAGAAACATGACCACATCACTGTCAGTAACAGTAGGGATTATGCAAGCAGCTTTAAAACCCTTGTCTAATGATCATCTACAGCACTACATCAAATACAAAATCTATTGATGCTATAGCTTCATCAAGAAATAAGAATTCTTCCCTGACAGAATAGATGGCACTGTCTTGCACCTAATTCTCTTCATCATCACTCACTTGTAATCACCATACCACTCATCAATTTTAGTACATTTGCAAGAAGGAAGTCAGAGTATTGGTATTTATTAATTAATTAACAAAAAGAGTCAAGGTGGATGCTTTTCCCACCCTCGCAATCCGTTTCCCTCTCATATGATGGTGTGACCCATCCTTTTCTTTAGAAAATTTTTTCATTCTTAACAAATGATGCATGATTTTACATGTGTCTCTTTTGTGATGAGATTTGTTCTTTTGAATATATTTATATATATAGATTTTTTTTTTATGCATGCCCCTTTTTTCAATTGCATGCATGCTGGTCAAAATTTTTTATGCATGTCTCTCAATCAATTTTTATTATTTTTATTTCATGCACGTCTGCATGCATGCTTCTCAATCAATTTCTCAATCAATTTATTATTATTATTATTATTATTATTATTTTGCCACTATGCATGCTTCCCATTCTTTATTTTTATTTATTTATTTATTTTTATGCATACTTCTTAATTATTTCTCATGCACTTGGGCATGCAATATATTTTATTTTTTGCACGTATGCATGTATATAATAAATTTTTTAGATCATGTACGCCTCTTATTGAGAAATAATTGCCACAACACATAATATGATGCATAATGATATACATGTTAGGCCATTCTAGAATATGTATAAGCACTGCTAGTGATTAACAACAATCAATTGCGTGCAACGTTATGACTTGATCAATCTTAGCATGACAAACTCGGCAGCTTTGATATCCTTCAAACAAGACATGCACCCAACCATGCATATATATATATATTTATATCAAAATCAAACATGAGTATCAACAGTGAAAGCTATCAGTTTCTCAATATCCTCTAAAGATCCAGCCACAGGGAAATGCCCAAGCTCACACCTGAACTTCTCTAAAGCTTGGAAAGCCAAATGTAGCAATTATGGGTAGTCGAATTTAGAGAAATCACTAAGAAGAAATTCCCCTGGATCCCTAAAAGCATCTCTCAGAGGTTTGAACTTCAAAACTTGGGTTGCTTTACTAGTGTGACTATTCCTTCTCTCTCATAAATAACATAAGAGCTTTTGTACGTCTTCTTCAAGCCTTAGGTTGCTTTACTAGTGTGACTATTCTTTCTCTCTCATAAATAACATAAGAGCTTGTGTCTTCTTCAAGAGAAAAAAAAATCGGGTATTTTTTATTCAACTCTATTGTTCGCAAGTTACAAGAGCAGTGCTGTGGTTCTTCATCATCAACATCAACAATAGTGAATTATGGACCAAAGTCATAATACGCTACCAAAAAAGACCACGAACTTCAGTTTTAATGAATCATATTCATCAGCCTTATCCAAACTAATATTAGTGAAGACAACAGCCTGGAATTCAGATAACTTTGATGCGCTCAATTCGCTCAAAATGGAAACCAGCACCGCATCGTTAAGCTTCTACAGCTTCGGACAGTTTGTTCTTCATATAGGGTCACAGATTTGACACTTCAATAAGATTATGCAGTTGAACATTGAAGTATCAGCGTAGCATCCATTGCGTCCTGTGAGAGTGTCCCACAGTGACAGAGCGTCGTGGGCATCACGCTGCTTGACGAACTCGCGCTTCAAAAGAATTCGATCCCCGGGAAGCATTGGTTTTCTCTCAAGATCTTCAAGAAGCTAAGAGCTTCATCGGGGGCGCCAGGAACGTGGATGAGGTTTTCCTGGCAGTGGTGTCAAACAGGGCAGCTTCTATCTCCTAGTGAGTATATGTTATTTTCACGCAACGGCCATATAATAGCATGACAAACAGGGAAGCTTTGATCTCCTGGTGAGGAAGCGTGACCACACTATGCGGCCGGATATAGATATTCCCGGCAGCGGTGACAACAACCATCAATAGTGACAGCAAAAATGGCAACATCGACAGCGAGGCAACGAACTTCAGTAGCGACAGTAGTAGCGGGTAACGGATATGGTTGGCAGCATTATCTTAGCCACTCAACCACGACGGTGACTTCCTTGACAGGCAGTAGCGGCGAGCAAGCAACGGCGGCAACAATGGGAATTCTCTTTTTTTTTTATATATTATATATATATACAGTAGTATGGGGGAGGAGATAAAACACATTATATTCTCTTGTTTTTTTTTCCTTCCGCTTCCTTCTCCCTTTTTCAATCAGATTTCTCCTCCTTTAAATGCTTCGCCCATTCTTATCCTAATCACAACCTCTCCCTAAGAATTACGGAGAATCATAACGGATTGGATAGGATCAAATTTAAATTTAAATTAATTAATTATTCTTTCTTTAACTTTTTTTAATTTTTTTCCTTTAAATTTTTTAATTAAATTATTATTATTATTATTATTATTATTTTTTATATTATTATTATTATTTTCAAATTTTAAATTTTAAACACCTTTTTTATTTTATTTATTTATTATTTATTCATTATCTATTTTTTTATTCATATTATTTTTTTTAAATCCACTTAACCTTATTCGCCTCAGGATATGTGTCCAGATTCCTCGGGATTCGCATTTCTCAAATTGTCTCGAGATCTGTTCTCAAGCCGCATAAAATTCAGGATCGCCTCAGGATATGTATTTAGGCTATCCTAAGATTTGAGATTGCCTCGAGATATGTGATCTCAAGGGCAATCTTGTAATTTGCATTTATACCCCGATATAAATTCTCAGGGGCAATTTTGTAATTTTTTTTTATTTGCCTTGGGATTTGCATTCTGGTCCAAGACAACCAAATAATTTATCTTAAAGAGAAAATCCAAAATCAATCAAGATTTGGACATTCAAATTTTGATTCTAAATATATCTATGATTTAAATTTTAATTAACCTAGGATTTGGGTCCTATTAGGACATATGTTACATTATTTTTATATAAACAAATGGCCCCTTCCTACTTTTCTCACGAAATTCTCTTTGGTGAGTTTGAGTGAGAGAAGTAGGAATCTCCAATCATTTCTTTTGTCATGGCCAACACCTCTCAACCTTTTTGGGATATGGCTCAAAATTGTAATGAGGTCCCCCAAGGTCAAGCCTTTATGTGTCACACTCCTATCTTTGATTCTGAAGCCAAAACCGCAATCATATATGAAGGAAGAGAATAATCAGACTGGGTGAAGCGCTATCCAAACTGTATGGCTATTGCCAAATTGTTCATAAACCGTTGATTTGAGGACGGCCTAACTAATGCAATTTGCTTGAAACCTGAAGGAGAAGTGAAAGATTTGAAGACATTCGAAACCCTTGGATCTAGAATCATCAATCACCGCCCAGGATGGAGGGGTAGGGAGCCTATCCAAAATAGTTAAATTGATCTTCCGTATTATGCAGAGTGGGCCAAATTCATAGTCAATAACTACTCCAAGGAGTTATCTGAAGCAGAATTAGTGGGCGGGATTGTGGCTTCAGTCGGGTGCTATGATTTTGATATAAACTTTTATAAAGCGTTAGTAGAACTATGGTGTCCCGAAACTAATACTTTCCACTTCTTGCACGGAGAAGTTGGGATTTCATTATGGGACATCAAGGAATTGGGAGGACTTCCAATTACCGGAGACAACCTTACAGCCATGAGTCAATTCCAGAGGATCTTGCGGGCTTGCTTATGCTCGTAAGAGGGATTCAGAGCCACTTTAAAGGACCTTACAGGCAAGGATTATACCCATAAGGATGCCCATAAGGACTATCTAAAGGAGCTTACAACTACAGCTTACGCCCATAAGGCCAGTCGCAAGAAGCAGAACAGTGAAGCTTACGGCCCATCGTTTACGACCGTATGTTAGACTATAATACAAATTGAAGACCTTACAGATGTGACTTATGGGCGTAAGTGTTCACGTAAGGCTCACGACCATCTTTTCCAGTTCCTTTACAGTAGGTCCTTACGCCCGTAAGCAGCCCTTAAGCAGTCGGGTATAAATCTTATGAGGATTTTTAGGGGATTCTTGGTTTTTGGTATTTGTTATAGGCAAAGTTAAGGGAGATAAGAGACTAATCTCCAACACTTAAGGGGTGATTTCAAGGGGGGTTCAGATCAACATTCAATGGGGTTGAAGATTGTAGCTATCAAGTTCACCTTGACAGCATGTGTGGAAGCTTTATCAGGGCTTCTCTGGCGATCCTTTATTGGCACGATTGAGAAAGGGGTTTTCCTGACTTTCATGTTTCCTCCTATATTTGTATCTACTTTTGAAAATGGTTCTACTTAGTCTCTTCTACTCTAAAATAGGCCAATTATTGGTTGTATTTTTCAAAAGTAGATGGACTAGTTGGGAAGAGATTAAGGGTAGAGGGACTAAATTAGGTCATTTTAAATAGTAGAGGGATTAGTGGGGCGTATTTCTGAGTAGAGGGACCAAAAGAGAAGAGAGAGAAAAGTAGAGGGACAAAAAAGGTATTATACCGGGCTAATTTGTAGATGTTTGGGTATAGTTGAACTCTAGGGTTTATACTTTTGACATTGGTTGTTGGATCTTTTATGCTTTAATTGTTTTCTTAATTGTAATCATTTCTATTTGAATCTAATTGCTTGTTTGAATACTTGTTTGCTTATGAGGCAAAAGCCCTAGCTATTATGTTTGGTGTGCTATATGACGAGAAGAAATTCTTACCTAGCATACACATGCCGCAGTTTGAGAGGATAGTGAGTACACCTCTGGTTAGGGTACTTTGGAGACTTCCTCTCTTGCAATCCTTTCAAATGGGTTAGTGATAATCTCTGTGCTCTTTGCAATCATGCGGAGTGGATTTTAGAAGAATCCACATCTCTACCTTGTATTCAGATTAGGGATATCTCTCTCTATGGGGGAGATTATCTACTTAAGAGATCGTCATTAGCTTACAGTAAAGTTTCATATATAGAGTGTTAATGCTATTATGTGGATGTCTGTATTAGCTCTGCACCTATTCAGTTACTCTTCGCTTGAGAAATCGGGGTTTAGTATAATTTTGAAAATCTCTAGGTTCAAATAAGATTGCAAGCATAAACAACCTTTGTCCCGCACTTTATAACCCTAAAGAGATACTATGCTCGGACATCGCTTTCTCCTTAACTTCTCTCCTATCATTTTACGTATTTTCTTATCTTTGCTTGCTTTTGTTCACACACACAATATTCGATCACATAGGCTATTTTTCGGGTTTAGGGTTACTACCAGTATTCACTTTCTTCCTTGTGGATGGACACTCTACTTTATGCACACTTGATTACGCGAATGGCACGTACACTTGGGTCCCTATCACTCATCCTCTTAATAAAGTCTGTAAACTCTAGAGAGCTTTATATCTAGAGCTCATGACTTTACATTGTTTATTCATCATACTAACCATGGTCTTGCCCTTCTTTTATTTTATGTAGATGGCATGATCATAACAAGTGATGATATAGCTTGTATTTCGAAACTTTAATCATATTTTAGCAAGTAATTTGAAATGAAGGATCTTGGATATCTCAGTTACTTCTTAGGTCTTGAGGGTTCCTCCTCTTCTGATGGATTTTATCTCTCATAATTAAAATATGCTTCTAACTTATTATCTAGAGATGGCATCTCTAATAACAAAACTGCTTCTACTCCTCTAGAGCCAAATAGCAAACTCACTCCTCTAGATGATACTCCTCTTATCGATTTAACTCTGCACCAACAACTTTTTGCAAGCTTAGTCTACCTTACAGTTTCATATCCTGATATTTGCTTATGCAGTTCATTTGGTTAGCCAATTCATGGCTGCACCTCTCTCATCTTATTTTACAGCTATTCTCAGGATACTTCATTACATTAAATAGACAATCTTTCATGGATTTCATTTTTCCACCAATTCTTCTCTTGTGCTTTCTAAGTATTCTGATGCTGATTGGGCAATAGATCATAGCGATAGTCAATCTACCACTGGTTACTGCTTCCTTTTAGGAGATTCTCTCATTTCATGAGATAGCAAGAAGCAAACTTTTATAGCTTATTCCAGCACCAAATCATAATATCGTGCTCTAGCAGATGCTACGTATAAAATGCTTTGGCTTTGTGGTTATTAGAGGATATGGGCATCAAACATTCTTCATTCACTATAATCTATTGTGATAATTGGAGTGTTATACAAATATCTCATAATGTTGTCTTCCATGAAAGAACTAAACACAGAGATTGTTTGTCATTTTGTTCGTCACCATCTTAAAGAAGGCACTCTTAAGTTTCTTCCAGTATTTTCTACAGATCAAATAACTGATGTTTTTACTAAAACTCATCTTCCTTGTCAATTTCAAGAAAGTTTCCAAACTCAAGTTGGCTCCAACAAAATGTGATTTTAGGCCAAAATTTTAGGTGTTATGCACAATTATTGTGCCTAAGTTTAGGGATTTGTATATTGTAGAATATTTGATTTATTTGCATAGATTTGTATAGATTTATATTTCCTTTTATATCACACTTTCTCTTGTATAAATAGGATGCATCATTGTACTCTTTTATATACAACAACAATTTAATTCTTCATTCATTTATTACACCTAACAATCTTTTTGAAGAAAATCCATCAACTTATTATATTTATATTTTATACATTAATGCTAATATAGACGAACTTTAAAATTTTTTGCTAATTGTAACTTACACGAATAACTGGCACGATGAACTAACTTGCTAAAGACTTTGAGCCAAAGATAGTGTGCATGGCCTAGCTATTTCTGGCCCAAGTAATAGAATATATTATACTTTGGTATGTTTTTCACAGAAAAGGACCTATAATAAGTCTTTCTCAAACTTTAAAATGACTACATGAGCTTTTGATTTTATTGATTACGGTAAATTGCCTTTTGGTTGGAATAAAAATAAATAAATAAAGTTAAAGGTTTTTATTAGAATACTAAATTGAAGAAAAATTTTATTTGACTAATTAAAGTTTGACTTAATTAATACTAATAAAAATTAAATATTTTACAATTAAAATTTTAATTTTTAAATAATAGTAAATATATATTAATATTACCAACGAGTATTGCTTCAAATGGTAGAGAATTTGGTTGCAGTACGGTTACTAGTCTTTTGTAATTTAAATTTTTAAAGATTTAACTTTTCTTTTTATGAAATTTCAAATTCTATCTCTACTTAAAACCTCGCCCACTTCTTCACTGGTAAACTCGCCCTATATTTTGAAAGGAGACCCGAGAAAAGGTGTGCTATTATGACAATTGGGCTATCATTTATTACCATGAGACTCGCCAAATAGAGAATGATATGCGAAAAAAGGTTAAGAGGTTGCACGTTTGATTTATTTTAAGAGCTACTCATGTGTGCATACATGAGCTCTAGCTAGTTCACATGTGGCTTGCTAGGGCCAAGCGACCATCGCAACCTTGCCATGGTTGGGCGAGCTAACCCAGCCTTATAGGAGCTTATTATGGCTGGGCAGGCTCGTTCCGGCCCTGACGAGCATTCATGTGGCATACTCAGGGTGGGGTAGCTTTGCCATGGCGAGTTCCCTCTTGGCTCTATAGGATTTGACAAGTTCCCACTAGACTGAGCATTTTTTACAAGACTCAATATATTCATCAATACTGGGTAAGGAAAGCTCACCGGTGATATGGGCAAGCTTGCCCAACCTAAGGAAGCTAGCTAATGCTAGGTGAGCAAGCTTGGCCTTTTCAGATCTTGCAAGGATATAGTGGGCTCACCTGAACCCTCAATGAGCTCTTTAGCGCTCACCCAGCACCCGCTAGCTAACTGGGGCTTCTGCAAGGTGCCCAACTTTATAGGAGCTTTGTTAAGATCGGCTAAAGTGTGAGAAGATGAAAATATATATGATATAATTAATTAATGAGTCAAATTGTAAATTCACAAAAATAAAGATGTGTAAAATATTTTTTTAAAAAACAACAAAGATATAATAGGAATTGGCCTAGAGTTTTTTCCCACCTTTTTTTTTTATCTTATTTACTTTGAATGTTTAAAAAAAACAATAATTGTAGGAAATATGAGAATTACTTTATTCATTCACGGGACATCTTGCTTGATTTTTCATGTAAAATTCAATTAATATAACTTATATTTGATTTAAAAATTTGGCACACAATAATTATATATCACATTTGCCCATTTTATCAGCTTTTGAAATTCCTACTTTTAGAAAGTAGACTAATAAATACAAACAAACAAAAATATTTATTTTCTATAATATTTTCATATTTAAATTTTTTAAAAGTTTTATTATTATTATTATTATTATTATTATTATTATAATTTAATTTCAAAAACGTGGCCCGGGCCCAACATGCAATGTCGACCTGTTTTCGGCTTTAAAATAAATAAATAAATAAAAATTAAATTAAACTTGAATCAGCCCATTATTTAAAATGATCCATTACGTGATCCATTAATCAATCACTTCAAATGATACCTTTTTTTTTTCTTTTTTTTCCCATTTCTCAATTAGAGTATTATCGTTTGTAATGAAGTAAATAGTTTTACATTTATGGAAATGTAAATATATAGAGGACCAATCTACTAAGGACATCCATGGAAATATATATAGAGGACCAGTCTATTAGGGACGTCAGTAAAAAATAATTCTACAGGCATCCCTATATCAACCATTGGATTGGAATCCAATGACTACAAATCATCTATTAGTGTAAATAGTAAAATAAACAGTATTCATCAAACGGTACAATCAACAGTCAGAATGAACATGCTCTATTTTCTCTTCACCCTTGTCTGTGTTTGTATTTTCTGTTTTCTATCACATGTTTTTCCTTTTCAAAACATCCACACATTCCATTAGTGTAAATAGTAATAAACAGTATTCATCAAACGGTACAGTCAAAGTTGAATGAACACGCTCTATTTTCTCTTCACCCTTGTCTGCTCCTGTATTTTCTATTTTCTCTCTCATTTTTTCTTTCTCAAAATATCCGCTGAGAACGCATTTCCACATATATATATATATATATATATATTTGTTAGCCACATTGAACATGCCATTAGGCCAATGCTATCACCATGCAATCCATGACCTTAACATTGGCAATAATTAACTGTCCACGTAATCCCCACGTTGCCAACAATGACCCATCTCATCTCTCTTCTCGAAACTAATTCATTATGCTATAGTTGGTAAATAATCTTAGTTGGATAAGATCATGTTTTATATTTATATATACATGATTTGTACTAGTTAAAAATCAATGGAAAATCCAAAGCCTTCTCTATGTATCTCTTTCTTTATTATTCTCTACTAGATTATGTTCATGATATCAAAGATCTTGGCCAAGCGGATTAACGCCATCACCTTCTCCATCTTTTGTGTTTTTTTTTTCAAAATCCACCAAACTAAACGTAAAATATTAGACAACCTTCTCAAAGAAATCAACTATGACAGATCCCACCACACAAATCACCCAAATATCTTCATCCAAACCACTTATTCAAATCAATATTCCAATTATAACAAAACTTGATAGATCCAACTTTATTATATAAAAATTCCAAATTATATATCCTATTGAAGAATATGATTTAATGAAGAACATTGTTGATCGACCCATACTCGCCTATTAGTCAGAATTTAACCCATCCTATCTTTCATGGTGCAAATAAAATTTAGCTACTCCTCAGATAGCTGTGATCCTCACTTACAAAGGTCCGTCTTAGCACAGTTCTTGTGAAGCATGGCCACAGCTGACCTTTAGGAAGTTCTACACCAGACCTACTTGGCCTCCTTTTGTGCCAAGCTTACCAAGCTTAATTTTTTTTTGGAAACAAAGGAGCTGAGAGCTAAAAAAAAGAAAAACTAAAACTAAAACAGGAGACGAGAGCATATTTCTTCCTACCAATTTGGGCAATCCATGCCCCTGAAGAAGAGAGATAAATGTGGATTGATTCTCCCAAAAGCAGCCAATTCATCAGCAAGCAAGTTTTCATCTCTAGGAATGGTTGATATGCAAACATTTTGGAAATCATGGAGGATGTTTCGCAGCTTGATAATCATCCCAGCGGACTGCCAAGCAATGCAAGGGTGAGGATTTTTAGCCAACTTCGCAGCACCCGGGCAGTCAGTGAAAATTCGATTTGGAAACCAGCTTCTTTCTCTGCAGATGGATAAAGCAAGACAAATAGCATCAAGTTCTGCATTAATTGGAGAGTCATGATGAGCACCCAGAGCACCTGCCAATAAGATTTTCCCCGGGTTAGTAAAGATAATAAAACCAAGACCAGCACATTGAGAAATGTTTCTCCAAGAGGCATCAGTGTATATGAAAATTGAATTTGAAGTAGAATTAAGTCGAAGCAGCTCCCTGTGGTTTTTGCCGGATGCAGAGAAGAAATCCTCACAATGGGCATTTGCTCTGGTAAAAATGTTTCCAAGTTTTGGAGTGAGGTTTTGAAAAATGCAGTTGCATCTTTCCTTCCAAATAAGTCAAGCTACAGAGGCAATAAGGGCTTTGGTTTTGACATTTTCCATTCTGTTGTGGGTCCTGAGAGTTAACCAGCTACCCGAGCTCAGAAATTGGAAATCAGGAGAATTGATGTTCATCAAAGCAAGGATAGCATCCCAAATATGTTTAACTTTGGAGCACCGCCAAATAGAGTGATCAATGGAATCCTCTTCCAGATCACAGAAATAGCATTTTACAAAAGGTCCAATGTTCAGGGAGTAAAGATAAGCGCCAGTGGTAAGCTTGCCATGGGCCATTTTCCAAATGAATGTTTTCACACTTGGAATGACAAAGAGTTTCCATATTTGTTTCCATCCACTCCAAAGAGCCCCAGAATCTTCAGAAGAGATAATATGATCATATACCGAGGAGGAAATGGAAGCCATGTGATTTGGGTAGGCCCAAACCCATCGAGACGGGCCGTGGGCATCCAGTTTCAGGGTTTTGCAACGGTCCATGTTCACAGAATCTCCAAACATCATAATCAGATAATCATTGCATAGAGAATTATTTCTCAAAAAATCTTTGAAATGAACATTATCCAAATCAAGGTCCATATTCAAATATGTTGGCCTATGGGATATGGGCAAGTCCAAAAACCATGGATGCCTTATCCAATCTAAGCCGTCGGGATTCACAGAAGAGATAGAAAAATTTGTTTTGAGAAAGTTTGCAGAATTGCAAATGGATTTGAAGAACCAAGAGGATTGAGAAGATCTGTTATGCTGCCAAGGGTGCAAGTTTCCATATTTGCTTTTAAAAATATCAATCCAAATTTTGTTTTCCGAATTCATAATAGCAAAGATGTGTTTGGCCATAAGCGAGTGTTGGACCAGTCTGAGATTTCTAATACCGAGTCCTCCCTCAGATTTTTTTTGGGTAGTAAGGGACCAGCCAACAGAATGGAAACCGGGATTATTGCCGCCATTACTCCAAAGAAAAGTCCTACCAATTCTAGAAATAGAATGAAGAATAGAAAGAGGAAGATTCATGACTGATAGAAAATAATTTGGAATTGCAAAGATAGTACTATTGAGCAAAACCGAACGACCAGCTAATGAGAGGTTTGAGTGATTCCAATGATTAATGGCCTGATGGACTCTTTTTGGTAAAAAATCAAGTTGTCTAACCAAAAGCTTTTTCGGGGATATAGGAACACCAAGGTAAGAGAAAGGAAAGTGTCCTATCTTGAAGCCAAGAATTTTAGAGATTGAGCGAGCAATTTTCTTGTTGCACCAAGAGGGTAGGTAGATAGCAGATTTGGAAGGATTTGGTTTTTGGCACGTTAAATTGTGATAGATATTGAGGCAGAGGAGACAATTCTTGGCAGCTTTCCTAGAGGCATTCGTGATCAAGATGAGGTCATCGGCAAACATCAGGTGATTGGAATTTCTACTGAGGTTACAGGAGAATCCAGGGACCAAGTTTAAGTTCATGGCTTTATTGAGAATTGCAGAAAGGGTATGGGAAGTAAGTAGAAAAAGAAGAGGGGACAGGGGGTCCCCTTGTCTCACTCCTCTATTACTATTAATCCAGGTGGAAGTATGACCATTGATATTGAAAGAGAAGGAGGCTGAGGAAAGGGTAGCATTAATCCAAGAGATCCATCGAGTTGGAAATGACATTCTGTGGAGGGTGGAAAAGATTGCGGCCCATTCAATAGTATCAAAGGCTTTTTCAATGTCGATTTTAAGCATCATCCTAGGGAGGACAGAGGTATCATATTCTAAGCTGTGGGCGATTTCCTGGGCTGCAATTATGTTATCATAAGTGCCACGCCCCGGAATGAACCTAGTTTGCTCAGGACTAATTAATTTATGAATCACAGATCTCAAACGGTTGGCCAAAATCTTAGCTAAAATTTTATAGCAAACATTGCAAAGAGAAATCGGTCTGAAATCCAAAACAGAAAAAGGATTTTCGTTTTTAGGAATCAAAGTGACAAGAGTTTTACCCCAAGAGATAGGAATTTTAGCATGAGTAAAAAAATGAGATATAGCTTTAACAAGATGATCCCCAAGAATATTCCAATAGAAAATATAAAATTCCACATTAAGACCGTCCGGGCCAAGACTTTTTCCTCGGGGCATTGAGTTGAGAGTTTGATAAACCTCCTGCTTAGAGATAGGTTTAATCAAAGCTTCTCCATCCTCAACATCCAACACGGGGAAATCATCCGGCAAGGCAAGAATCAGGGAATTTAGGTCAAGATTAGCAGAGGAACTCCAAAGATTTTTGTAGAAATGTACAAAACAATTTTCAATATCACTCTGAGCAGTATAAATGTTACCTGAAGTATCTTTGATGCTTTTGATTTTGTTTTTGTGATTTCTAATCTTGACCGCTTTTTGGAAAAAACTAGAGTTTGTATCACCACCAACTAACCACAGGTTTCTAGCCCGTTGACCCCAGTAAATTGTTTTTTGCCTGAGTAGAGCCGCATGGCGATTTTTGAGTGCCCTAAGCCAAGTATTCCTCCATGAATCATCCAAGAGGGTGTTGTTCTGGTCCAAAGAGGAAATCTCCATTTCAATGTTTTGGATTTCTTTATCGAAAAAGCTGGGAGATGAATTTTTCCACCTGCAAAGATTCCTCTTAGAACAAGAGATGAGATGAGCAAAAGAGTGCATGGGAGAAGAAGAGGTATTAGAATTCCAAGCACTGATAACATTACTATGACACCCATCATAATCCAACCAAGCATTTTCAAAACGAAAAAATTTATTTGAGGAAGAAGGGGAATCAAAAGCTGAGAGGATCATGGGAGCATAGTTCGAGTTTAGACAAGCCAAGTGCTGGTTCGTGAAAGAGGTATAACGAAGGACCCAGAGGGAATTTGCTAAAAAACTGTCAATCCGAGCCCATCTGTGAGCAAGGCCATCCTGGTTGTTACACCAAGTAAAACAGGGCCCTACAAAGCCAAGGTCATGAAGATTGTTATCAAGAATAAAGGAGGAGAAAGCTTTAGATTTGGAAGAATAGTTACTGAAAGACCCCCCTTGATGCTCGTTCAATGAAGCAATCGCATTGAAGTCTCCCGTAAGGAGCCAAGGCGAGTTCAAGTGAGAAAAACCAACTAGGGATTTCCAAAGCTTTTTGTGCTCAGATAAAACCTGGGAATTGTAGATGATTGACAAGATCCAGGTTTCGTTTAAAGAAGAGATGATGAGGTGAAGCACAAGTCGGGAGCTTGCTATCGGAGTAACTAAACCCTGGAAACGTTTCCAAAGGACAATGATGCCTCCGGAGAAACCATTTGAGGGAATAGCCGCCCAATCCCAGCAGCGTTTAAATCTGTTACAAAAACGCATAATACGATCAGAGTTTGACTTAGTTTCCACTAAACAGATGAAATCCGGCTTAAGTCTGTTCATAATATCATTAATATAGTCAATCGTTCTAGTGTTCAAGACACCTCTACAATTCCAAGTAAAAACCTTCATAAGAAAACCAAGAGAGAGAAAGAAAAAAAGAGAGATGAAAGGTTAGGTTTTCCTCCCTTTTTTGGCTATGGAGCCGTTTTTCTCAGTTTCTGTGCGGGCTAAAGCCTTCATTTTTGCATCAGGTTGAAACTGAGCTAAGATCATGTCATCGTCTGGATCATGAAAGGTTTCAGAGTCAACCGAAGTGCGCTCCTCCATATCATCCTCAGGGTTCTCGTCGGAAGAGATCATCTGGACCACCTTGTCAACCAAAACCAGGTGCCTGTCCACAGGATTTGGACCAGGCTCATGGGCGGGTGACGGGATCGAGGAGATGAGAAGAGGCTCATCCGTATGTTGCTTGTTAGAGGGAAGATACAGAAGCTTTTGTTTTGGGGAAGCCAACGGGCAAATTTCCATCTTGTCAAGGAGCGTATTGGTAGTAGTGGGCGGCGCTGTAGCAGCATGTTTCTCTAAGCCAAGAGAGACTGAGAGAGTGATTTGTGGTGATTCCTCGGGACGGTAAGAGGTGTTAGAGAGAGTTAGTGCGTTGTTGGGCCTAAGGGTCTCGAGATTAGGTGGCGAAAGAACCAAATATCTAGAGGAAAGACGAGAATGCCCTCCTCTACTTGCATGTCCTCCACGTGTCGAACCCACACGAGAAGAGGATGCCACTTGTCCGAGTGAAGGAAAATCGGGTTGGCACGTGTCAATTCTCTGATCATCGTCCCTAGGGCACAGCTGAGAGGTAGGGTTTCGGTTACCGTTGTGGGTATGGCCACCGCCCCGGCCACCACCTCTACCACCAAATCTGTTCCGGTTTGAGAGACGACGGCCATTGGGCTTTAACCAAGGCCCAAATTCACTGTCTGTTTCCGAGGGTTTCATGATCGGAATATCAGCGGCGATATTATCTTGATCACTCACAGCCACATCCACCTGCATTCCGAGGTCCTCTAGCACCGGCTCGAAGGGAACCTCTGAGGGCACATGAGGTTTAGGATGACAGGGATTGCTGCGGGTGGGACAGAGAGTGTCGCCATGACCAACCATGCCACACCTGAAACAAAACACTGGAAGTTTTTCATAGAGAACTAAAACGAAAACCGAGAACTCCCCATATTTAACCTAGGTTCTTTGTTGGCGTGGCTGGCTAAGGTCCAGCTCCACACAGACCCTGACGAACTTAACTCTGGAACGGTCCAAGGTATGGGAATCAACTTTGAGCACTCTGCCAAACTGGGAGGCGACTGATTCCAGGATATCTCCTTCCCACAGCTCGATGGGAAGATGATGAATCTGGATCCAGACAGCCGCCAGATCAAGCTTTTCAAACGCTGGCTGAAAGGTTTCCGACCATGGAGAGAGTTGTAAGATACGTCCAGCAACGGTCCAAGGGCCATCCCAGAGGAGACGACATTGCATCTCTTGCGATTCACAACGTATGTAGTAGAAACCGTTCGGAAGATTGGCAACCGAGAAAGCACCAAGACCACGCCAAGCATCCTCCATGGCCAGCTTAGCCTGCTCAAGAGACAGAGATTTGCCCAAGAATTTAGCATAAATTGAGGTTTGCATACTATCTCTGGCCTGAAGCCATAGGTAATTTCCTATGGTAACAGAAGAGGAAGAGTGGAGTTTAAGTTTATCGAAATGCTTCTTTTGCAGATGTGGGGGGATTTCAAAGGGTTCATGCTTGGGCCCAGAGGAGACCACATTTGCCCAGGAGACACCCGGGTTCGCTTTCGCTTTTGGAGGAGAGAGCGTTGGCCCCGCCGGGGCCATCGGGAAGCTCAGATCGCCGGACACCGTCGGAAAGCTCAAGAGGGAAGCTCAAGAGGGAAGCTTGCTATTAAAATAGCTCAAGAGGAAAGCTATAGCATTATGCTTGCTGGATCTATTCTGGGAAGGAGAACGGTTACCGAGCTTAATTGCCGAGCATTACCGAGCTTAATTGCCAACTCCAAAGTATAATTAAAGGTGGGCTCTCCTGGAACGATTGTCTCCACAAAATTCAAGGCATAGGTGATGAACTAGCATTCATTGCCTGCCCATCACAGATGATAATTTAACTATTGTTGTTTTGAAAGGACTTGGCCGTGAATTTAATGCCTTTACTATACTGTGATGGTTACCACTCCATGTCCTCCCATCGACATGGTACGCTTCTAAGCCAAGAGGCTCTCTTATCTTCTCACCTTTCTGGCTCATCTACTTTTTTTTCTCCTCATTCATATGGATCATGACTTACACCAGACCCAACTCTCAATTGAAATCTTCTAGGCCCAACATAAATAAACCTAATACTAATCCAAGACCCCATGACCCATCTCCAAACTTAGGCTTACAAACCACTTCTTCTTTTCCTTGTAAATACAAGACTTAATTACCACTTCTAGAGCCCTTATCCTGGAAACCAAAATCACGGATTTTCTTTTCCCAGAAACTAGTTTCCACACACTTCAAACTCCCTTGTTTTGCATATAGCTTATGAATCCACTACATCTCCAGCTGATCCACGGCCTATATGGCAGATCTACACTTATTAAGGTCACTCTACATGCTAGTGTTGCAATAGATTAGACTACTACATTGATCCTCCTTCTCCACGTTCAAAAGGCTATGTTGCTTATCCCATTCGACATTCCAATACCTACAACTGAGTGGCTTCTTGAACTATAAGAAAGAAAACTTATAGCGGTGGAAAAATCTGCTATATCTTTTTTGCAACAAATATCTACTATATCCCTATAGTGCCAGATACCTAATTAGCCACTAAATGCTTGGTCGCTATATCTTTTTTGCAACAAATATACACTTTTGCCACTATTCCATCTGTTAGGATTGGAGATGCATAATGACCTATAGGGGCGGAAAATTTTGCCGCTATAAATTTTATAACGGCCGAAAATTTCTGGAGCTATAAATCCTATAGATTTTTTTAGTATCCCTACAGCGGTGGAAATTTTTACTATTATAAATTCTATAGTGACATAACATTTCTGCCGCTATAAATCTTATAGATTTGTTTAGTATCCTATAGCGGCGGAAAATTCTGCCGCAATAGATTTGTAAACTGAGTAGATACTTTAATAGCGAATCAAATATGTTTCTAATATAGACAAACAAAGATATCTATATATATATATATATATATATATATATATGGGACAACATGAAAGACAATATTAATATTTTAATTTATTCTTCGCACACCATAAAAGTAAAAACTAAAGAACAACTTTTTTTTATAATCAGTATATATATTATAAGCAATTTTTCTTTATTTTTATGACCAATTTCACGACACTAACAAATTTAATATTTGTGACAAAGCGATATGGGCTATAATAACCTTATTTATTTATGTCAATTTTATTGACACAAAAAATTTTAATTGTGACGAATAAAGTAGTCACAATAATTTGTTCTGTTGTGTCAATTTTGTCAACACAAAAAAATGCTAAATTGTGATGAATAAGCCATCACAATAATCTATTTTATTGTGATAATATTATTGACACAAAAAATACAACAGTGACAAAACGTTTTCTATCAATAGTAATATTTTTATTGGTGACCAATACTTCATCACTAATCTTAGTTTGAGATATTGTTATGTGTTTATATTGTCACAAATAAAATTATTAATTTAAAATAATATTGTCACTAAAATAAAAATTATGTTATGCTAATTTCGTCACTAATATAATAAATTATTTGTGATTAATATAAAATTATATTTTAGATGCTTTTGTCAAGACAAATTTTTAGTAGTAAAAATATTGTCACACAAGAAAATAAAGTATTAATAATATTATATAAAAATAAATAAATAAATAAATATCATCAAAATATACCAAATTCAAAATTTGAATATATAAAATTGAAAAATTTAATATCCAAATACAATTATAAAATTATCCTTCTAAAAAAAGAAAAAAGATTATAAAATTATCCTAAATTTGGAGATGAAGTACTCCTTTATGCATTTGAATCTTCTCTTTTGCTTTTCAGTCTCAACTTCTGCTAGAATTTGACTCCTTTATTGAGACTTTGATGTTATTCCCTTTTCTTGATGCTTATTCTGCGCATTTAGTGAAAAAAGAATCTAATGAAATAATTTTAAAAATTAAAAAATTCTAATTTAATTACAACTTTCATATCATTATTTCTTCTCAATTGAGATAAGTTCCATGTTGCATTTTTCTTTTGTGATTCTCAATAGATAAAAAATCATTTAAAAAAAAGAAAAATCACATAATCAAAATTTAAATAACATATTCCTATGATGAACCTGAACCTAAGATTCAAAGTATCAAAAAAGAAAACACTAATAAATAATCATCATTGAAAAAATTCAACAAACCTAGCTTCGAAGATTAAAAAAGATAAAGCAAAAAAATAATTATCTTTAATCCATTGCATAAACTAAGCAAAAGAATTTAAGAAAAAAAATAAGCAAATCTTGTTGCCATCAATGACATGAACCTTTACATCAAGAGTTAGTTGAGTCACTTCAATCCAACAAATCAAATGAAACAGATCCGTTGCCATCGATCTCCATAGGTTCATAATTACTCGAGGCTTCACTCCTTTTATATATTAAGTTTATTAGGATATATATCTTTTAAAATTTTATTTTTTTTAAAAAATTTATATTATCTAGATTTTATTTTGTGAGATTTGGTAAATCTCTATTTAATTTTAATTTTTAAAATCTTTCTCTAATACTATAAATCCTAGATATAATCTAAATTAAAAGCTTGTTTTCTATCCCTAAAAATATCAATTTTGAGGATTGGGTAAATAATAACAACTTGCAAAACAATGAATTTGGAGAATATTTTCTTACATCGCTTTTTATCTCATATTTTTACAAATATTTTTAAAATTTGAATAGTCTTTTTTAAATGTTTATATATATAGACACACACATATCCAATTTGATCCTAAACAATGTTAAACAAACTTTAGGACTTTTTGTGACAATATTTAGTATATATTAGTAGTTGAATTTTTTGTGACAAAAAATGTGATCACAAAAGAATAAAATGACGTATATTAATAGCGACAATGCAATTGTGAGAGATCCTAAATCATCACAATTATAATAGTTTTAGTGACAAAAAAAATCATCACAATTAACTGAAACAATAGTGTTAATTAAAATTTTTTTTTATCACAAAAAACTTCATATTTGTGACAAAATGATTGATAGTTACAGAAAAAAATTATAATGTCATAATTCTTGTAGTACAAGCATAATTTACTTAGTATATTAAAACTAGATTGGAGAAAACCATGCCTATATTTTTACTTTTTAATTTCTTATGTTACTTTTGGTATTTTTATGTGAAAAATTGTTGTTTATTTGGTAAATTATTGATGATTTAGTATTTGGGCATAGTTACTTTTAAATGTTTTAATAGGCTAATATTTTTGCTTAATAGAGCAAAATTTTTTAGTTTCCTATATGTTATTTTGAAGTATTTATAAATAATAATTTTGTTTGATCAATAAAATCATATTAAATTTTAATTTTAAAAACCTTTTGAATTATATATATAATTGCTTAAAAAATCTATATATAACCTTTAAGATTGGGTAGGATAAAATAGGCTTTTTAATATTTTATTAACAATATAATTTTACAATTATATATATTACGTATTTGGATTTGTAATAGTGACAAAATAATTGTGATGGATACTAAATTATCACAATTGAAATTGTAATAGTGATGGATAATTGCCACAATTGAAATGTATAATTGTAATATTGACATAAAAGGTAAGATGTATAATTGTGATGGATACTAAATTGTCACAATTGAAATTGTAATAGTGACAAAATAATTAGATGTCACAACTAATCCAAACTATTGTGTTAATTAACTTTTTTAGCATAAAAAACCCAATAGCATGATTAAAAAATTTAATTTTTGTGGCAATATTTACTGGGCACTAAATGGTTGAAATTTTTGTGACAAAATTGTTGTAACAAAAAATATATGTTAAGTGATGGAGAACACTTTCGTCATAATAAATAAAAAAGTATAGTAATGACAATATTTCTTGTCACAATTACACATCATTCTTATCAAGAAATTTTAGACATAAAATCTTGTATGCTTCCACTATTAATTTATTAATAGTGACAATTTAATTGTGACATATACTAAATTGTCACAATTATCACTATAATATTGACAAAAACATAAGTTATCATAATGTATTTAAACAATAGTGTCTGTTAATTTTTTGACATAAAAAACCTAATATTTGTGGCAAAATAATGGGGTGACACAAAACAGTTGTCACTAAAAATCTTAACTCATGTAGTACATATTATTAGTCTCTCACAACAACAAAGTATATGTGTAGAGATATCAAGTGGATTGCCTTTATCATGCAAATACTTGAGACCTCTTGTATCACCGTGAGGAATTTTCATTATTGTGTGGAGCTTAACTGTTTTTGATCTAGTGGAATATCTACCAATACAACGTGTTGAAATCTCAGCTTTGAAATTGCAAACATGATTTATTTCTGCAGAAATAAAAGAAGATAAAATACCAAGTAAATGGTCTTCTAGAGATCCCTTGGCCATAAACTCATACACCAATAGTCTCTGATCTACGTCAGAACAATAACCAATAATTTTAACAAGGTTTGGATGATGCAGAAGACTAAACATAAAAACCACAACGAGGAATTCTCTATTGCCTTACAAGCCATTTCTATCAAGCTGTTTAACATCAACAAGCGGAAGACACACAATCACATAAGTAGAGCTTCTTCCATTGGATAGCATAACAATTCAAGAGTCATTTACCTTTCTGGTACTTTGAAGTTGACCTTTATAAACTCTTCCAAATCCTCCTTCGCCAAGTAGACAATTAGCCAGAAGTTTTTTGTAGCTGAAGCTAGCTCTCTGAATGTAAATGTCTGTGCCTGAATGTTTCCATTCCCATTGCCCTCCATAGTTTCTTTTTGGGTTACTGTTGTTGTTTCAGTTGTGTACTTATCTCTTGTTTTCTCTGGAAAGAAAGAAAAGGCAATTGAATTGCATTTTTAAGATGATATGCAATATAAATTTCAATAGTTTACCTGATTCTGCAAGCAATGCAGTGGTTATATTGGAAATTAAAGCAGGACTGGTTTGCTTCTTGACATCAAATGATAAAACTAGGACAAATCTTGAAAAAAATATTACAGTTTTAGGAGGATCATTCCTTCTTTGGCGCAACAGAGAGGGAAAATGACCTATTTTTCTGGTGGTGGTCATTGCCGACGGTTGATAGAGAAAGTTTAAAGATGCAAGATCTCCTTGTAGATAAGTTGTGTGGAAAAGGAGCAAACAATTTGATAGGTGTACAAATATATGCAGAAGGCCATCGCCTCTTTATCTTAAAAAATGTGTTATTCAGGTGTCATCCAACAATTAGCTTCCAAGTGTATATCAATTAACATAAAACCATGTTTTGGTCTAGTTGCATCTAAATGATCAACGCCTTTGATCCCGATAATTATCTCAAAAATAAGAACACTATAGAAGTTACCAATGATAAGCAACAACCATAATTGTATAGTGTATCTGTTCATGATATATCAGAGTGATTAAGATTTTTGTTAAGAAACCACAAAAAAGTTTCAGGGGCATTCAAGCATAGATGTATAGTACTAGCCATGCAAGAGAGAATTACTTAAGCTCCATGGATGATTGCATAATGCACAGATAAGTTTTGTCTCAAAACATTAAAAAAGAACTAAAAGTCTACATCTCATCATAACAGAAATAGTAAGACATAATAAATGAGAAAACATGCTACTGCTTACAGCTCTGATTTGAAGTGTCGATCAACTATAACTTCAACTATAGCCTACATAAATAAGTAATAGCAGCATCTGAAAAAAAAGTAAAGATTAGAAATAACTATAGATGCAGAGTTGTTTATGAAAAAAAGTTAGAAAAATGATTATGACCAAACAATAAGCTTATGGCTCTAACCAATTTGATTAACAGTTATGTTGCATCGTCATGTTTTTATTAAATAAAAAAAAGATTTCTGGTCTTCCAAATAACACGGGAATTATGAGGCTTTCCAAAAATTCATTTTTGCATATGCTGGATACATTCAAGCATGGTTGGCATCTCATTGTTTTCAAGATAAGCAGAAATGAGCCTAACTGTATGGTTGAGAACTACAAGCTCATTCTAGGCTAATTTTAATGCCTTGCTTTAGGTTTTTTTGATAGAACTGTAATCGCAACAAGAAAAATGTAAAAAATAACTGTACATACATTCATATATATATATATATATATATATATATATATGCACCGATATATGCATCAAGAGAGCTTGTAGGTCAGGCAAATAGCAGGTACCTATAAAATTCATGGAATTCCTTACATTCATCACTAATGTCATATAACTGTTGATACTAAATATAGCTAAAAAAATAAATAGTATAATCAGGCAAGTTCTACACAGACAAATAAGAAACCTTGTTAAGCAATCCCTTCAAGAAGCTCCTGAAATTTGGACTCATATTGTCAGGATATTTTACTAGATCCTGTCATTTGGCATAATAAATAGATGAATTATATTATCATTATTTATGCTGAAATACCATAGAATAGTCAAAAAGAAAAAAACAAGCAAAATGACTGTCACCTTCACTATGTGTTTGATGAGTGCGTACACCGAATTCATGTAAATGGCGACTAACCAATAAATAGTTCATACCTGACCATGTACAACAAAAGACAATTCCATAAGACTACATATACAAGAGATACCCTGATGGATATCTATTAATAAAAAAGAAAACATGCAAACTTCCAGCATAGAAAATTCTAAAAAATCAGAAATCTCAACATTTCACAGCTTTACATCTTGATCATAGCATATAGTACAGAATTATCTCCTGATAATTACTATAAAGATGCAAAATTAAAAACACTTTAACAGATAATGAAGGAATATACTCTAAGTTAGCTGGTCATATATCCACATGACAGGGAATTGCAACAAAGAGAACCCAATAATGTCACTACAACACAAAACGCAATTTGCGACACATTTTTGCGACGCAAAAAATAAAAAATGTGTTGCAGATCGCAATTTGCAACATAATCTGCGACACAATAAAATGTGTCACGTTTCAGATGTCGCAAATATTTGTGACACTTTTAAAGACTGTGTCGCAGAATTTGCAACACAAAATAAAAACGTTGCAAATTTCATCGCAATTCATGGATTTTCTGAAACAATATTTGCCATTCAATTTGCAACAATATGCGACAATTTATTGCAACACAATTTCTGTGTCGCAATAAATGTTGCAACTATTTGAGACTTTTTGCAACATTCTTTGCGACTTATTTTAATTGTCGCAAAACTTTACGCGTCGTAAATTATGTTGCAAATATTGAGTCTTTTTGCAACAAATTTTGTGACTCATTTTGTTTATCGCAAAACTTTTTGTGTCGCAAATTGTGTTGCAAATGTGTGCGATGTTTTGCAACAAAATTTGAGACACATTTCGATTGTTGCAAATTGTGTCGCAAATTATATTGCATCTCGGTGAGATATTATGTGACACAATTTTATTGTCGCAAATTATGTCGCAAATTAATTATTCATAACCATGATTATTTATAATAATTTTTTTATTATTTTCACAAACCTGTTTTAAAGCCTAATTTACAATCCTGAACAATAACTTTTATAATATTTTTCAAAATAAACATTCCGATCAATAAATATCTAGAATAACAATGCATTACAAAATATAATAGTTCAAACATCTAATACAACAAACAAATACAAAATGTAATAGTCTAAAATGTAATAGTGACACTAATGCCAGTTTCTGTCAATTACGAATGGCAAATAAGTTTTAAATGAGATCAAGTTTATAGGTAAAGCATATTCGAATCCTTATGCCGCAGGTCAGAGCCTCAATGGCATGGAGACATGCAAAATTGTCCGAGGCAGCCTGCTCACGTCTAGCACTCTTTAACATGAACTAAATTCTGTGTCTGTCTTGAGGAATCAATAATTCCTGGGTGTCATCAACTATCACCTGCACAAAGTCACAAGTCACATAACCAGCAACGTGTATAACCTTAAGATTATACTCATATACATAGGAATATTAGAAGTAGAACCTCAAATTTCTGGCCACCATATGTATATTCCACAAGCAATTGCTTGGGTTCTCCTGGGCACACATCACAGAAGCCCATAATGCCAGACTTCTTCACGCCTTCATGAAGCTGATCCAAGAAAATAACCATGAATTCAATTAAACTTCTATCAGCCATCTAGCATGTTAGGTTTAATGTTGCATAATCAAGATCTAACATATGAAAGCAAGCTAGAACTATAACATGAACTAAACCAGCAATCCATGATGTGTTGATAATCCATGGTATGCATTCGTGTACCATTTTCTTCTTATGTGTCACTAGAAACAGTGCAGGCAGTTACCATGGTTGTATTATGAAGATGCAACATATGGTTAAAAATAAAGAAGAATAAGAAGGTAATTTAAACCAACATTGAAAAATAACACTAGCAGCAATGCAGTTTATGGAAGATCCTGCATGCACAAATTTAGATCACTAGAAGCAGTAATACAGAAGTACCATGGTTGTACTATGAAGCTGCAATGCTGTTTATGCATCACTAGACTGCAGGAACAAGTACCATGGTTGTATTATAGAGCTGCAGTTTATGTATTAATCAATATCTAACTAAACAACACAGTTTTGTATCAATAGAAAGTTAGAAACAGTGCAGGAAGAAGTATTCTGGTTCTATTGTGAAGCTGCAACACATGGAAAAAAGTACAACAGAATAAGAAGGTAATTTAACCCATCATCTAGGAGGGGTGTAGTCTCACCATTTCGTTCAGTCTGTTCACCACTTCTTTTGATTGCTTCACGATTTCCATACACTGCCCTGGTAATAACTAATCCGCCTTTCTCAAACTGTTTATTTTTCTTCCTGTTTGAGACATTCTGCAACAACTGTTGTGCTTTCTCAGCCGCATCCCTAGCCTCCCGAATCTAAATAAGCACAGTGAAAACAAATCAAAATGAAGAGTTAGACGGCATTAAGTCTAGTACTGCATAGAAACAAAGGCAAGGAAAAATTTACAGCCTTGGGAAGATATCAAAAGCACTTAAGTAATTACAAATTTCAATTTAAACCCAACTAAAGTTTATTGGCATTTTCCAAAAAATTATGCTTCTTCTTGTTGAGACACAGATTCAAAGGAAGGAAAATTTGTTGATAATATATCATTATCCAACAAGGCTTTTCCTTGTAACCAAAGCTAGTTTTTACATACTCAAACTTCGCATAGCTGTTTGATTTTTTAAGCCTCTACAAAATATGGGAACTAGACAATACTTGCACTGACATGACATATCCCAAATGGTAGAGAAAGCTGTCAAAGTCAAATTATTACTGTCAACATTACAGTAATATGTCAAGATTTTGAAAGGAATAACAAATAAAGGTTTAGCATTTCCTTGTTAGATATATCAATGATTAAACTTCTAAAACACAAACTTTTTAAGTCGTGCTTCTTGCAACAATAAAATAGAATCACACAAAATCAAATCAAATTCAATCCAATCAGGAACTGGACTTGATAACATCATTTAAAAATTAGATATCAAATTTCCACAATGTTTTGATACTAGATTTAAATTTATCAGCAACTTATGGTCCAAAGATAAAAGTCTTACTATTTAACAATTGCACACTATCTGCAAAAAGCAAAAGATGCACATGTAGACATTTGAGAGGGAAAGTATGCCTGCCAAACATGAATCTAATGTTTATGTGAAGAGATGATGAAAGCTATGGAGTTAGCAGAACACTGATTTCCAGTCACAAATATAGATTACTGTCAACTACCTGAGTTGATGACATCTCCATCTTTTTCAAGACCTTTTCGTCGCTCCCCGCTTGAGATAATAAGGTTTCACTATAAATTTCGACATGTGATAATGTTTTTGGTGTCATAAGTGCTCACACATGATAATATAAAGAAAAAAATAAAACAAAAATAGAAAGCTCATCCTATACTAAGGAATGATATGAAAAAAATTTCTAGCGATCGGATATTAATGCTCGCTGATGGATCGACACGATAAGTTGCTTATTATTTACACTTCCGAAATTTGATGTCACTCCTAGAAATCGACAAGAATTCCAATAATTTTGAAAAGAAGGCTAATGAAAAACTTTGGATGGGTTCTTAAATAAATTGTCCTGAGATCTAACAAGATCCACTAAAACACTGTCAGAAAAAAAAAGAAAAAAAACCTAATGAAATAATAAATAAATGCTGTCAAAGGGTTATTTCATTCTTACAGGAAATGTAATGCAATGTCATGAGTGTGAAGTAATAAAAAAGAACAAATTGTCATTAAAAACAATAACACAAACTGTATCAAAAGAATAAAGACAACATGAGCAGAGGCAATAAAGTGTCTACAGGAATATGTATGAGTGCATTAATATCTGAGAGTACATTTAAAAATAGCAGACTCTTGTTAGAATGGCTAACAAATGGCCTACCAAAAGCACATATATATGAAAACTTTACAGAGTTGGCAGTCTAGATTAATTTGTATCAATAAAAGAAAATTGGCCAAATAAACCAAATCATGATTGGTACAATGGTCTGAAAAAATCACACATCATGAATTGAGACATGTACTAAAACTTTACAGAGTTGGCAGTCTAGATCAATTCATTTGCCATCAATAAAAGAAAATTGAGAAAATAATTAAGATTAGTCACACTATCCAGTAATAATGATCGCATGGAAACAAATAATAATATTTACAATTTTTTTATATCCGGGTCCTTGCCAATATGGAAATTTACATAATACAATTCATGACAGAAGAAAAAAAGTCAAACCTTGAGGAAAAAATAGAAGAACAAAGGAACCAAAAGTGCACCACTTGCAAAAAAAAGGATTCAGCTCCCTGGATAGAAAAATCTGAAAATTTTTTTTAGGCCAGGATAAGAGGTCGCAAGACAATGCAGCTCATATATATTGCTAACATAGAAAAAGCAGTAGCCCACATCAGACACATTAGAATAATTCTTAAGAACAAACACTATTCATAAAAAGAACGATAAACATATTTGGTTAATGTCAATTCATTGACTAGATCTAGAGATTCCAATGTTTGGTATATCTGTGACTAACCTGAGCCATTATAGAATCTGCAGAGCATGAGGCAGAATGCAATTTTATAATGCAGGAAAAGAAGGGAAATGGTTTTATTAAATAAATATACCGGCTAGTTCAATCTCCATTACTGCGCATATGTTGATTATGAAGATAACCCCGAAAAAACTGAAAGATCACCAACACATAAACGAGGTTATTAATAAGAAAACATTTAGCTTTAATTATTACAAGGATCTTTACATTGTGTAAAGAAAACTTTTAGATTTAATTATTACAACATTGTGTAAAGGGAAATTAAGCACATAACTTACAGGAACTACTAGCTTTTGGCCGCCACGGTGCAACTCGAATCCCCAAAAGATACCCTACAGGAAGCTCATTAGGACACAGTCTAATCAAGAAGCATATGACAGACACCCACCCACACACACACACACATTTCAGCTTCTGAATTCAAGAAGATAATGTGTAAGAAAAGTCAACAATATAAAATAAGAATAAACACCATAGAGCAATATTTAAAATCTAACAACACCTAACCCTTGGTCCAAAAATATGAGAAAGGCAATAAATGTATTCTAGAAAAACATTTAGGGACAAGTCGTGAATCTCCTTGCGCATCCAAATAAAGTTTCTCTATTGCACCACCCCTTCCACCCATAACATTTTTCATTTATTCTGTGCTCTTTTGGACCTACCAACTTGGTCATCATCATCATCATCATCATCATCATCATCATCATCATCATCATCCTTTCAAGTGCATGATAAACTGTCACGCCCCGAACCCGGCTCACCAGACCAGGTGTGCAGACAAACGGCCGCAGACCCACAAGGCGTGAGCCCCATAGGCCTGCAAGGCCTCAAAATCTGATCCAGGACTGGCAAAACTATAATAACCCAACTGAGTTACAAGATTACAAACTCTACAAAGTACACAATACTTGGATATAGAAGTCCAAAATACAAAATACAGGGATACACAATAACAAGAACTTAACATTTACAATAGGATAAGACAACAACTACAGACAATCTCTCAAGATCCACGCCGATCTATCACTTTTGATCTGAAAAGGATTTAAAGAAAATCCATGAGCTCACTAGCCCATTAAGTAATCCAGAAATTATTTTAAAACAACAGACTTTACGAATCTCGATTTCAGATATTAAGAATAATTCAAAGTTTAAACATAGTTTAAACAAATACAAAATAAATGGTTCAACAGAGGTATAGTTCTCAAGTAGTAACGCTATTCAAGATAACTAAAATCAAAAGAATACCGGGTTTCTGAACTGCGAATAATTATTCGCGAGAAATGAGCATAGGTCTTCAAAAATATAATTTAAAACAAAAACAAAATACAAAGTGAAATATTCTAATAAAGAATATTTACAAATATGATTATTCGGAATTCAAAAACCCGTAAATACGATATCAAAAAAATACGGAAAATTTCAAGGCAGGACAAATATTTGTGTTTTTGCAGAAATTCAAAATCAAAAGGGCAAACCCAAAAAGAATAACAAATTCAAGAGTAAGTCTCCAAATTCACTGTAAGTGCCAAAGGTCATTTGTTTATTCTCGGTGACAGATCCGAGCCAAAATAACAGATATCATTTATTTACCCTCGGTGACCCGAGATTGAATACCAGGTGGCCGTTGATTATTTCACCGAACGGACACGGTGCGAAACTGCAGTCTCACTTTCCCAAAATTACTTGTCGACAAGGTCAGGATTTAACCCCCCACTGACAGGGTTGCATATCGCTCATTTGGAGACCAAAGCATTCAAACAAAAACTCAAGGTTGAAATGCAGAATATTCATGAATTTTTCCAAATATTCAAAACAAACGTAAATATACAATTTCATAATCCCAATTTAGGAAAAAAATAACTGAAAAATACAGAAATTACTTACAAAAATTAAATAAATAATTTCCCAAATCATTACTAAAAACTAATCACTATGCACATTTATATCTCACAAGCTCTGCATAACAATACTTCTAATATGTCTCATTCCAAAATGCATAACTCCTAGAATTTAACATCAAATGCAAAGATATTTTGTAGTAAGTAACTTAGGAAAATTCTGAACCTTTTCCTTGTTTAATACTTGACCCAATTTTAGTCTCCGAGAATGAGAAAGATCATGTTAAATCTGAAGATTCTGCATATAGATGTCATCATGTGCAAGTCTTTTTAATGGATCATAACTCATAATCTATAAATCCAATAAACATGAAATTTTGCAAATTGAAGGTCATGGTAATAAGGAATATTTTCTATTCTGAACACTTTGCCTAATTTTACATATTAAATCCGGAAATTGGCCTCTAAATCTGCATGTCTACACAATAATACCTCCAAGACATGTCAACTATAATTGATCATATCTTATAGAATATATATCCAATAAATATGAAATTTGGCAGGTAGATAGATCAAAGAAATCATTACAACTTTTCAATTTTAATCATCTGGAAATTGTGCTTCTATGACCTCCGAATTTAGGCCCCAATTCCCATTCAACTCATTATCATAACTTAAAAATTCATTCTAGCAATTTCATGCATGAACATAGAATGTCGAAGTCTCAAATCTGTAATAATCCAGCCCAATAAACCTTGAAATATTGACTCTAAACCACCAAATCATTTAATTTATTTCCCAAGTGCTAACCTCACAATTTTATTAAGGATACCATTAAGGAAAAAGCTATGATCTCCAAACTAGACAGAGTAAGTTAAAAACTCGTCATTCAAGACTCAACCTTGCCTCGGAGTTATAGTACAACATTTCTCTTGATGTATTCACATCTAACATTCACCCCCATTAACATTTTCTCTAAACACATATATGCCCAATGAACTGTACATCGTCTCAATATTATCAATAATTAGCATACACTCTTTAAAAACATAAAAGCATCGACTATATATTAACTCAAGAGCTTTTGATCTTATCCTCATACCATAATATGATCGTAACCCCATCGTATCACGAACAAATAGATAAATAAGGAACTGGTTACAACCAAATATTCTAATATATATGATGTGTTAACATTTCAAGATAAGTAGTAGTCATTCTATAAATAACATACCAAAACATAAATACTAAGTTTATAGCTAATTAAGGCCACAAATCAGAAATACATGAAAAATACCTATTCGACAATAAATAATTTTATGATTAATAACAATAAGCAGGAATATCATAATAAAATAATAGATAATAATTTTGGCAAGAAAAAGAAATTCTTCCAATAATGAAAACATGAGTTCTCGGGGATTACTTACCTAAAAGAGAATCCTTCAACTTCTAAGACTCCGATCGACACTAAAGCAACTACTTGGGGAGTCCGTGAGAATGGCTTTGACATGCTATATGTTGGGGGTATTAGAAGTTATCCAACAAGAGAGTGGTGTTAGCAAGAGGAACAGAGACAAACCTAACACCACCAACATACTCAACAAGACTAATGGCTTCCTTCACAGTATTAATCTCATGAGGCGGATCAAGAATAGTGTACTTAAATCACAAGGAAAAACATGAGCTATAGCTCTTGCCATAGTTCCAGTCCCTCCACCAACTTTAACGAATGACTTCAACCCATAAAACACGTCCCCGAAAGTCACAATGACAACATCATCAACAAGCACCGAATCACTAGTCATACCATCATTGAACATCTTGTTAAACTCCAACTTCTCATCAGCCCACATCCCCCAACCGATTGCCAAAAAAATAAAAACACAAAAAGGAGTCTCCTTTGAGCTCTCGAACCATGGACTCGGGACATGTGAAGAGCCACGCATGATTGGGTTGGCATGAGTAGATGCTTTTGTGGCTCGGAAGGATCTTGCTTTTTGGCGAAAAACACTAAGCAAACTAGTGTGATCATGAAGAGACCAAAAGCTTCAACCTTTGATGGTGAGATAGAGAGAGAGTAGAAGAAAGCTCAATGAGCTCCATCTCAGCCTTTTTCTTTTTTTCTTTTTTTGAAGGTTTCTAGAGAGAGAGAAAGTGAGAACTAGATGGCTACCAAATAATGTGAACAAGCTTCTCTCGGTTTTCAAGGTTTGCATGGAACGAGGTCAAGAATCCCGGCTTGAAAGGTCTTTACAAATGAATGGAAACAAGGCTGGGGCCCACATAAACAATTCTAAATGGCCTTGTTGATCTAACTTTCACATATACAGCCAGGAATTCTTCACCCATCAGTTATGTGATGTGATATTAGTACCTGTGAGAAGTATTGATATAAGTAGTCCTGACTAATTGTATTACCAGTATCTAATTATTGTTATAACTAGTATATATGCAATATAACAGTGCTATCACTGGTATTAATACTAGTAGTAGCACTAGTATAATGTGTTGTACCACTCATATGGTATGGTATTATAGAACTACTAGCAGTTCTATTGGACTTGTCTTAAGTCTAATATAGTGTAATAGTATTACTGATTGTGATTAGTCTGTTCTAGTGCATTGTAGTACTACTATATGTTTCTTATATGGCAGTGTTTGTCCTACCAAAATGTTGTAATACTATTTTATACTCTGAATAGTATAGTCTAATAGCATATACTAGTTCTATAGCATTACAAGTTTTATTATAGTGGAGAATGACTGCTAATGACAATAGTAGGAGTTTGAGTACAGAGTAGTAGAACTACTAATGCTATATTAGTATGAGTATCAAAGTATCAATCTTAATTATCAAATCCAGGACCATCTACAAAGTATCTATCACCTTTGCATGAAGGCAACCTCAAAGAAAATATGTACAATTTTTTAATTAATTATGCATGCAAGGGTGGTTTTTTTTTTTAAACATATGTGCAAATAACTCATTGACTTTTAATAATTGTATATAATTTTTTTATCAAAAATATACACAACATACAAAATTTGAACATGCTCTTCAATAACTGAAGACTTAAAAATATTAATAAGATTTTTAATATGAACATGCTCATCAACTGTAAACCTTAAAAAGCTTCCAATAACTGCAGATTTTTTTAAAATTTCAACCCTCCTGATTTGACTCCAATGATTGAACTGATTAATAATATGCAAAGAACTCTTCAATCCACCTTGAACTAAACCAATGATGATGAATACAATATATCAATTCCTTTTGCAACAGTATAATTAAATCCACAGGATTGAACTTAAACAAATGCAAACAAGTGAAAGAGAGATTGGTGGAAGGCATCTCCATCTCTAACTCCAATCAAATCAATATTTATAAATATAAATAATTACATAAAGAAATATATTTAACCTCTCCTACCATGTGACTGTCAACAGCAATCCAGAGGCACTGTTGTTCATACAATAATCTTAACAAAACATAACTAAGAATTCATGTTCTAGCGATGAAAATGAAGAAAACATGAATACGATATTTGTTTATTACTGGTCCGATTTGTTGCAATGTGGTTGTCAATCAAGTCTAGGATCATTAAGAAACTCAGAAGCTTACCTGACTATTGCGCTGGAACACCAACTTTCTTAAACTACTTTGGCAAGCTAGTCTTTGATGGACCTGCTCGTTCTACCATAACATCATAGAGTTGCTTTCTATTCTGCAGAAATCAAGCAGATTTTAGGGTGAAGTACCATGAAAGACTACATAGAAAACAAAGATGATTTTGCAAACTAGTGCACTTACAAAGATCACTGGGAAAAAGTGGACTTGTCCTTCAGGTTTTGTCTGTGTATAAAAATAAAAACAATGTGAAATATTTACCCCACCCAGCCTATTCTCCTGTGAAAACAATGTGAGACTATCAACTTGATAAATTTCAAAATTAGGAACAAAATGATAAAATGATAAAAAGATTACAATGGGGTTGATTTCGATGAAGTTTTTGCTCCGGTAGCAAAACTTGATACCGTACGGGTAATACTCGCAATTGCCGCCAATCGAGGCTGGGAAGTCCACCACATGGACGTAAAGTCGGCTTTTTTGAATGGGTTTCTAACGGAAGAGGTATATGTTACTCAACCGGAGGGGTTTGTGGTGACGGGCAAGGAACACATGGTGTACAAACTATCGAAAGCGCTGTATGGTTTAAGACAGGTCCCTAGAGCATGGAACTCACGTTTGGATGACCACTTGAAATCTCTCAATTTTGTGAAATGCTCACAGGAACAAGCTTTGTACACCAGGCAGGAAGATGGAATTGCTGTTATAGTTGGAGTTTATGTGGATGATCTAGTCGTGACTGGGAGAAGTAATGAAGAAATCAATCAGTTTAAGGTTGAAATGAAGGAGGAGTTTAAAATGAGTGATCTGGGCTCATTATCATATTACTTGGGCATTGAGGTTGAACAGAAGGAGAGGTCGATCACACTCAAGCAATCCACCTATGCAAACAAGATCCTGCAACAATTTGGAATGAAGGAATGTAATGCTGCCAAGCTTCCCATGGAACATAAAATGAAATTACATAAGGATACCGAAGGAGAGCCGATAGACGCTACAGAATATCGTCGCATGATTGGGTGTCTCAGGTACCTTCTGCACACTCGACCAGACTTATCTTATGCTGTGGGAGTGTACAGCAGATATATGGAGAGACCAACCACTTTACATCTCAAGGGTGTGAAACAAATTCTAAGATATCTAAAAGGGACCATTCTTTTTGGTTTGATGTACACAAGAGGAGGAAACGATGAAGAACTCACTGGCTACTCAGACAGTGACCTTGCAGGTGATCCTGATGATAGGAAAAACACTGGAGGAATGGCATTCTATGTTAACAATAATCTTGTATCTTGGGGATCATACAAACAAAGGACTGTAGCTCCATCGTCTTGTGAAGCTGAGTACATGGCTGCAGCTGCTGCAGCGTGTCAAGCGGTTTGGTTGGTAAGCATAATCAAGGAGATAACTGGGAGCCAGCTTGAACCAGCGAAGATACATGTTGATAATAACTCAGCCATTGCTCTGATGAAAAACCCTGTACACCATGGTCGCAGCAAACATATTGACATGCGATTCCATTTTATCAGAGAATGTATTGAAAGGGGGAAGATAGCTGTGGAGTCGGTGAGCTCTGGAGAACAGCGGGTGGATATTTTGACGAAAGCTCGTCGGCATGAAGTTCGCGACCATGCGTCAATCACTGGGAATAATAGAACTCGAACCTCGTGGCATGGATTAGGGGAGCAATGTTGGTTTAATCCATACGAGATTCAGCGGGTTGGTGGGTGTTTCTCATCCAAATTTTTCGTGAGCCCTATGGAGAAAAAGCCACTGGGTTGGTTGTGTTGGGATTTGAAGCACATGCGTTGTTTGTCACTGTACGCGTGAAGAGTCGAGCTCGTACATTGGGGAGATTTGTTTTTGAATCGCTGTATCTTTTGTCTGTATGGCTCCTTGTCACTTCAGTCTTTTTCTTTAGTACTGGTCAGAGTTAATGGCTCACATGGGGCTGTTTTAGTTTATTTTTTTTAAATCTTTTGGAGTATTAGTAGTATGTTTTGTATCTTCAAAATTATGAGAGAAAGAAAAAGAACGTTAGTTGTCTTGTTGCTCATCCTCTCCTTGTTGTATTTGAACTTTGAGAAGAAGTGAATCCCTGTACTGAAGATCATTGACTTCAGGAGTTTCACCTTGGTGTTGGCTTGTGTTCGTGGTGATCTCGCTCTGGCTCTTAATCAACATAGAGAACATTACCAATTGAAAGTCACACAATTTTCTCTGCTCTTACCAAAATTGTGAGACTATCAACTTGATAAATTTCAAAATTAGGAACAAAATGCAACTTCAAATTCTAGTGAAAACACATAGAAACCTCAATGATCCAGTACTGTTACCAATGAGCAATGGATTCATCCAATGATTACACACACTCTTCAAAAAAGAGGACTTAAATAAATGGAAGCAGCATTCCCAAAAAAATTTAAAAAGATGGGTGAATCAAAGCAATCCATTTATTAATGTGATAAAATACACATCTTCTCATTCACAAAGTAGCACAAAATGAATTCAAAAGAAAACAATGACAAGAATTAAAAGAAAAAAAAAAGAAGTAAACCCTAAGTATCTGGTAACTATAATAACACAGAACTAATAACAATCTCAATAAAATCAGTGCTAACAAATTAACCTTTTCATCAGCATAGTGCCTAAGAAACCAACAAATAACATGAAAATAAGTCAAAACTAATAATCTATCCTAATTAGGCTAGCATTTTGGCATTCAATCCAAGGAACGAACTTAAGATAACTGAATACCTATTTTGCAACATAACTTATAACTCAGCCCATACTTTACTACCAATTTGTGTCGTGATACAATAAGATGGAAATCATAGAAATGCAACTTGTTAATGCATCAAATAACCCCATCTTCTCCTCAATCACAGAACAAAACATAATCAAATCAAAAGAAAGCTAGAAGGATCAATCAAAGAAGAGGGAGGAAAACAAACTAACTGAGAATGCACCAAGGCACCAATCAACATGAAGAAAAGACTCAACTAATGGTCTATCCTAAACACCATGACATTCAAAGAAGTGATGAATTGGGGAAAAATGGTGGCCAATTTTTCTCCTCTATCAGAATACCAGCTAACCACAAAAGGAATAATGAGCTTTCTTTATAGATAATCACAGGTTTGAGGCTCATCACCAATAGAACTCACTCACAAATATAAGTATGTACCTCGTGCTGCAGCATCTTTTCTCCATTTCAGCTCCTAGAATGGAACAAAATGCACCAACAATTGATCAAAAATCCAGAAAAAAGAAGCTACATACTCATCCAAACACAAAGAAATCATTCTAATAATATAAGAATAGGATCTCAGATGAAGAAACCCACTCGATCAACCCAAAATCATACATCCAATAAAAAACCACACCACAAAAAAACTTTAAAAACAAGAGCTCAAATGACATCAGGAACCCTAACCCTAAAAGATACTAAAATTTCCAAAAATATGAACAAATCTCACAGAAAGAGAACACCACCAGAATCAAAACAACAACTGAATCGATTGAGAGGAGTAATAGTAAAAGGAAAACCTCACAGATCTGGAGAAGATCGACGAGAGCTTAACCAAGGGTTTCGATTCTTCGAATGAGCAAGAGAGAAGTGAGAGAGCGAGAAAGAAAACAGAGAAAAAAAAACAGGGTGTTTTTAAAACAAACCGATCTGTTTGGTGTTTTCATTATTCTGAACTAATTCTGTTATAGGAGTTAAAAATAATAATAATTAAATAATTATTATTTAATTCTATGACATATTTAAAAAAAAATAAGCATGTACACCGACACGCAAGCCATATGATTACCACTAGTTAAGAGTTGAGCAATCTTGTACAAAATTTATCAGGCAACAAGATATAATTAATGTCCTTTAAATATTGATATGATAGAAAATACACATTTCTTTTATCTCGTTTATTTATTTATCTTGGGTTTATAATTTTTTTTTTAAAAATACCAATCGGTGATATATTGTTGGACTATGTCAACATTGACAATTGGTGATTTTTTAATTATTTTAATTATATTTTATTTATTAATAAATTTATAATTTATTTATTTTTATAAAAAAAATTACTTTGATATATGAATTTAATTACACACGCGGTGTTTGATTTTAACATTGAAACCATGCGTTTGATTGTTTTGTAAGAGAATCAATAAATTTACAATTTATCTATTTTTATATTGATATTGATGGCACTATATTTTTCCGTGCATAGCATGCCTTGAAAGTTGAAATACACGCCAGTCTTCTTCCAATTTTTATTGAGCTCATGTCCTTAATAAAATGATTTTGAGAAAATAATTGAAAATACCAGTAAGTCCAGCATAACGTATCATTGGACTATTCAGACCTTTGAAACGCTTTTTAACCCCTTCTAGAATTTCACATCCCCGTTTGAGTCCATGATATTTCATAAACTTTATCAAAAATTTTACAAAATTACATATTTACCCTCTTTTAAGCCACAACAACCTCTTTGGATACATTGACTACCATGACAACTTCAAATATTCAGAGAAACTCTTTTATATATTTGCATGTAACTTTAATCGTGTTCCTTTTTTTTTCTTAAACTGAGAACTACTCCATGTTTATTCAATAATCAGGATTTGTTTGACTTTTATCCCTTCATTATAAAATCAGATAATGAACATAAATTACACTAATCCAAATCACAAGTGAAAACTCTCTCACTAAAAAAATATAAAACTTTGCCATTGCCAATAACATATAAAAATTATCCAAAGGGAGAGAAAAGGGATGAAAATAAACAATCAGAACAAAACAATGTATAATCTGAAAGAGGCTTGAGATGAGCTAACTAACAACAAAATATTTCATATCGAGAATGAGCAGATAAACAATGTATAAGTTTCATGTGCACCCAAATTTTGCGACACAGTTTGCGACGCCACAAAATCGTTGTAAATAATGTGTTGCAATCTGTGTTGCAAATCAATTGCAGGCTATGTGCCAACGTTTCCGACAATTTTGGCGACACCAATATATCGTTGCAAATAAGGTGTCGCAATCTGTGTCGCAAACCATTACATGGTAGTTGCAAAAAATTTTGCAACAAAATTTGCGACATTCTTGGATGGTCATTATTTTGCGGCACAATTTGGTTAAATCTGCAACATATTTGTTTTTTTTGTCACAAATGGTTGCAATTTGTGTTGCAAATCTGCGGCACATTTATGTGTCGCAAATATATGTGTCGCAAATAGCATTTTTTCTTGTAGTGTGTGCTGATTACAAGAAATTTGATATACAAAATAACTCCAAGGGACCATAGATCTGCGGTGTGATTGTATAGCTATTCTCGGACAAGTTCTTGAACTATGTACAAATTTCAAATAGAAAAGGTTCAAATAATTGAGCAACGCTCATTCACTTAAGAAGAATATACAATCACAAACATAGTAATTAAGATTCATTGCAAGCTAGTATTTTTTTCCAATAAAAGAAAAAGAAAAAGAGATCCTCCTAGACCCAATGTTATCTCTGCCATATAAATGATATCAATATCCATTCCCAAAAAATGCCATTCCTTACCTACTTCCCTGATTTACAAGAACCCAATAATGAAAGGATGATATTTCGTCCAATAATTTTCAACAGCATACATTTCTAGTTGACAAGGCCTGTTACAGAATACAAAATGAAAGATTTTTTTTAAAAAAAGGCTACTTGATAAATTGATGACAGAGCATTTCCATCTGAAATATACGCTTACACTTGAAGCTTGGCAAAATTTACTAGTAAGATTTGCACATCAGTTTAGTTCTGATCTAGTTATCATAAGATTTCCATATAATAGTTATCCTTGTCAAAACATCATATTCAAGAGAAGATAAAAAGATGATACCAAAACCAGAAATTCATGCTTGTTTCATTAAAAAAAAAAAAAATCAAAAAGTAAAAATAAGAAGCAGTGTATGGTAGCATTTACTGATCATTCTCCAAAAATAACTCTTTTGATTTACAATTTGTATGGCATAATTAATAAATTTTTTTATAAATATTGAAACTTGACATCATTTTTATTGTATAAACTTCATGTTGTCATGCTAGTACAATAACATAATTTCAAAACTCAATCAATGATAATAGATGTACTAAGTAATAAGAAAAATAAATTAACAATAAAGTAACAAATAAACAAGGGGAAAAATTAATCCAGCAAAAAAAAACTGTTCCTTTATCCTTTCAGTGATGATATATATAATAAAAAGAAAGAGTTGAAGAGTGATGGGCTTTCTCATGTTACTAAAAAGAAAAAATAACTTACGAATGATAACCTTTAATTTCTCACATAACGTTAAATAGAGAGAGAGAGAGAGAGAAAAGAGAGTTTAGTTATCCAAATGATCAAAAGATAGATAACTAGATAATATATGTATATATATATATGTCATTCTTCAAGTGAGTGAAGTTATACCATATAGTCTATATAAAGATTGAAACTTTTGAGTGAGAGGTAAGACAGAAACTAAGATGAGTCTCCTCAAAGGTTCTTCTATTTTCATCATCTTCACCAAATACATATATCTTTCAATATGTATGTATGATAATTAAATTAATTAAAAAGATAGCCTTACAATTACCATTTATGTATTGAGTCATAGACCATGTTTCAGTTCTTGTCACTGTATCAACAGTATCTTCTAAATATATGTCCACTATGTCGTGTTCCACAAAAATCACAAATCATTTTTCATAATGTTATTTTTTAACAAAAGTAAAATAAAAAAAAGCGAACAAAATTGCAATATTTAAGTCATGTAAACTATTATTATATAACTAATCATACTTACTCAAATATTAAGCGAAACATGAATCTTAATTAGTGTGATAAGCATGCCTTATCTTTAAGAATAATAATTAAAAATTTGAAAAATACTTCTAGTTATAATTATCTAATATAAAACTACTAAAATATTATAATTTAAAACTCTTAATATATTTTGAACTTTTGATACATGTCTATTGGCACATAAAGAAATTAATCTAATTTAATACATTCATATATATTTTAGAAGACAAAATCAATAATTAGGAGCATATTGAAAGTTATATAACTACAAAAAGATCAATATATACGGATTAATTAATCTAAAAAAAATGATGTCAAGTTAGATAATATATACATATTCAAACATTAAATAAATAGATAATAGGTACATATATAACATGAGTCTCCTCAAAGGTTCGTCTATTTTCATCATTTTCACCATATATATATCATTGAGGACTTCGACAACAAAGAAAAGAAAATTAAGATTCATGTTAAAAAAAATATTACATTTTTCTTTGTTGAAAAATGTAATATTTTTTTATCAACAAATTGATTCAAATGCAAAAACTTAAGATTACGTGTTAGAATGATTTTGAATTCAAATTTTTATATACTTTAAAAAAATATCTATTAAAAAATTAATTTTTAATAAAAGTCCAGTCTTAAACCAGTTTCAAGTTCGTATTTTCTAAAAGAATCTAATGACTCAAAAATAATAACAATAACAACAACAATAACATTTTTAAATCATATATGACTCCTAAAAAAAACCCTTTAACCAAACACCCAATTTATAAAATCAAGTACTATATATAACAATAAACTTAAGACAACAAAATCAACCTAAAAAAACGCCCCAAAAAGACAGAAAAGAAAAAATTCCCCCAAAGGAACCAAACCCCACTAAATCTGTCCTAACTGCCACCTTTTAGATTCCCTCATTTTCCATCCCCCACAAAAAAAAAAACCCCCCTGTAAAAAGTTTCAACTCTCAAAGCACATTAAGATAATGTTCGTTTGGAGGGATTTTGAGTTACATGTAACTTGAGTTACTAAGTTTTTAAAAATCTAGTGTTTAATTCACAGGCTTCTAAATTCCCATGTAACTCAGATTACATCCAATGAGGGATTTGATTTTAAGCTCAATTTGGACATAAACCAAATCCCTTGTTTTTAGACTTCTTCACATGAATAACTCGTGACTTATATGTGACCAATTAAGAAAAAACAAATATTGTCAAACGTTCATGGATACTTTTGTTGAGTATAAAAATTTTTAAATCTAATAATAAATTTAATCATTATTTTTATAACTTATTTAATAACTAATTTAATAATAAAATTAATAGTTAAATGATCAATACCATAATTAAAATCATTAAATAACTTGGTAGAAATGTATGAAAATTCATAAATACTTTTTTTTTGGGTTAATAATTAATTTAAAAATTGCAAAATATAATAAAAAAATTAATAAACCAAATGCCAAATGCCACCTATCGTCTGCCATAATGGCATTCAATCTTATTTCTTCTGTTTTTTCCGTCACCCTTTCCCAACCTCTTTCTTCCATTCCTCACACAAGCACTTGTTCCTAATTCACCTCTCTCTCTCTCTCTACACACACACACACACACACGACCACTTTTTTTTAATCCCTCACTAACATCGGTTTGCTGAACTACTCCACCTCCAATCAAAAGGAGCAAGTAGGTATTCACACCTATTCTCTAACCATATTCAGTAATCAAATTGAACAAGATGAAGTACATCAAACAATGCTATGTATTGGCTTACATCTTATGGAAAATCAATGTATTTATATATAGATAGATAAGAATAGATCAGATTGTAAGCAAAAGTAGTAGTTTTAGTAATCATTGGAAAACCATCTTAGAGAAAGCGTAAGAGAACCAAACCGATTCAAAAAACCATAAGAAACATAAATGGCAAAGAGAAAAGCATGCAAATCGAAGGATTGAATCCTAAACAAGAAAAATTCAAAAAACCCACAGAGAGATCTCCTCCAATGGATGAGAACTCCTCCTTGGTTTTCCTGGATATCCAAAAGCTCCCCACTCTTGTCAAGGCCTTCTCCATTGCTAGCCTCTCTCTCTCTCTCTCTCACACACACACACACAGAAAGCGCGCCAAACAATGCTAAGAGATATACTCCCCACCAAACTAAGATCAGTTGTATCACTCCGATAACTAACAACAAAGTTTTTCTTCTTTAATAAAATATATATATATATATATATATTTGCTTACATCTTATGTAAAATCAATGTATTTATATATAGATATATAAGAATTGATCAGATTGTAATCAAAAGCAGTAGTTTTAGCAGTCCCAAATGACTAACGAATCTAACAAAATGTGAAAAGATCTAAGAAAGCTTCAAGAAACCTGGTGTTGTTGGTTCTTGCCTTCTTTGTAGTATACCTGGCAAAAATGGATGCTAAGATTCCATCAAGTAAGAAAATAATGAAAAGTAATAGAAAAATTATATTGGCCGCATATTTGCAAAACTCTACGGAAATCAAAAGTGGGACTTCATATAATCAATGATAAAATAAAAAGACACTATAACAAAAAATGCTATTTACGACACATTTTTGTGACACAAAAAATCTAAAATGTGTCACAGAATGTAATTTGTGACATAATTTGCAACACAATAAAATGTGTTACGTTTCAGATGTCGCAAAATTTTGCGACATTTTTGATAAATGTGTCGCAAAATTTTCGACGAGAAATAAGAACGTTACGAATCTCATCGCAATTCATGGGTCTTCAAAGACAATATTTGCAATTCAGTTTGCAATGATATGTGACATTTTATTGCGACACATTTTATGTGTCACAAATTGTGTTGCAATTGTTTGAGATTTTTGCAACATTCTTTGCGACACATTTTAATTGTCGCAAAAATTTGATGTGTCGCAAATTGTGTTCAACTGTGTGAGACTTTTTGCAAAAAATCTTGCAGCACATTTTGATTGTCGTAAATTATATTGCAACTTTGTGAGATATTTTGTGACACATAATTATTCATAACAAACAAAAATTCGACACGGTTTGCTATTATTTGCATTAATTTTTGAAACATTTTTTATAAATTTGTTTTGAAACCTAATTTACAATCATCAACAATAACTTTTATAATATTTTGCAAAATAAACATTTGGTTCTATAAGTATCCGAACAATAATCCAATACAAAATAAAATAGTTGAAGCATGTAATATAATAAACTAATACAAAATATAATAGTCCAAACATCTAATAAAACAATTTGTCTATTGTCCGATGGAGTAATGAGTAGTATAAACTGACATCTTATCAAGATGACATACCCGCTATTTACTTGCATAACTATTTAACTCCCCATCTTTATCATTATCACTAGGAGCTCTCTAAAAGCAGGGAAGTATACCTGTGCAAGTTAACAAATGTCCTTCAACCTGCAGCCAACCAATAGCTTTTAGAACTTCTAGTGTATTAAATAAAATAAATAAATAAGCAAAATCCGAGGATTAGATTTACAAACCAGCTTCCATACAAGAATTCCATTAAGGTTAACAAATCCAATAAGATCAGAATGAAACATTTTAAGCTAAATTAAAAGTATCTTCTGATGCTTGCCCTTGAGCTTCCCATTAGTGCCAAACAAGTAGCAAGTATTATACAAATAATCCCCTGATCTCTCTGGAATTGAACCACCCACAATTGTTATCTTCAAGCTCCAAGCAATCATGGATAGCATCGCAACTGATGGTGTTGCATTACCACCGGCCTCGATATTCTCCGCATACACAGGAAAATAATCATTTGAATATGGGCTATTCGAAATCACCTAAGCATCAAAATAACACTAAATAATTCTAAAAATTCCCACCTTTTTCTCATCTGATTTAGAATGCACAATTCCTAGTATTCAATCAAATGAGAAAAAAGGAGAAAAGACTAACATTCAAGAGAACAAGCTGGGCTTCCTTCTATGTAGCGTCCTCAATCGCACGGTGGGCATGACTAATGTTCCTCTCCTTGTCAGCAATCACCATTTCATGGTTTCAATAAAAAAAATCATGCTTCTACTTAATTAATAAGTAGCAAAATTAAAATGCCAGAACAGCCTGAACATTAAGAAA
>NC_052473.1:4462415-4569978 GCF_009730915.1 Dioscorea cayenensis subsp. rotundata
TATAGCCAAGAATTTCTTAAAACGAAATACCCATACTTATTTTAAAAATAACCCACACATTACATTTGTAATCATCAATAAATAACTAGGAAATACCTAGCTCCTCAAGTGAGTCCCACTTCGTAACCCACCAAATCGAGCGCACAAGTCAGCAACCCTTCTTTAGCCTCCAAGATTTCAAGAGATGAATGGTTGCACGGATAGTTTGCTATATAGCCACAGCAAATCACAATGATTTTGAATTGTTTAATTTAAAGCGAGTCCGGTGAGATACTGCTTTTGATTTAACACTTGAGATGCTTTGGCCAGTTTCAAAATGACCATACTGTCATGCCACGCGATTAGAGAGTCTTCTTCACTTGATATAAAGCGCATTTAAGCATCGTTTGCAAGAAAATTCAGCTGGAAGCGAGTTATTCTAACGTTATGCTTCCACGATCGTTAATTGAGCTCCAACTTTGTCATCAAATATTCTACACATTCCATTTTCAAACATCAACTAATATCCATTGTTGACTAATTGACCTACACTGAGTAAATTGTGAGCCAAATTAGGCACAAATTGAACATTATGAATCAGCCTTGTTTCACCATTCTTAATGGTCACAATTATAGGTCTCTTCACCGCTTACACCTGTATCTCCTTGTTGTCACCCAATTTGACCCTATGTTTATGAGTTTCATCAAGCTGTTAGAAAAATTCTTTTCTTCCTGTCATATGGCCAAAACACCCACTGTCAAGTAGCCAAATTGAAGGTTCTAGGGACTCAGTTTCAGTGTGTACCATAAACAGATTCCCAAATTTTTTTCTCACATTCTTATCATCATTAGAACTTGAGCTTTCTCCTATGTTCCTGTCTTTGTACCAACAATTAGACTGTATGTGTCGAAATTTTTTACAGTGATAACATTGAACATTTCTTAAGTTCCCTCTTGTATTTCTTTGATAGGATGCTTGACTTGTTTGATCTTGATAGTCACAATTCTGATTTCCTTCCTTAATTGTATCACCAATGTACTTACCTATACCTCTACTGTAACCTCTCCCTCTCCTTCTGAAGAAGTTCCTACCTCTGCTATGACAAAGATGCCAATTCTGATTGCTAGTTGTCTCTCTTTTTGTGATGAGAGCTTTCTCTTCAGAATTAATCACAAATGCCTTGTCAGAGGGTGTTGAGGAGTTGTCATCTTGACTCAACAATAAAGCTTCATGAGCTTGAAGGGATCCTCCTAATTCATCCATGGTGAGTGTTGTGAGATCCTTAGCTTCACCAATTGCTGCAACAACAAAATTGTATTTTGGTCCTAAGCTTCTCAAAATCTTTCCCACAGCAAGTGGTTCAGGTAGTTTGTCTCCTAGACTTCGCAACTGATTGACCAGATCATTCACCCTTGCAATATAAGCTTGAACAGTTTCATTTTCCTTTCTATGGAGATTTTCAAAGGATTGTCTTAAAGCCTGAATTTTTAAAGCCTTGATCTTGGGACTCCCTTCAAACTGAATTTTAAGAGCATCCCATGCGTCCTTGGCTATGTTAGCAACAGCAATTCTAGAGAATAAGGGACAGTGAATAGCCTGTTGTATAAGAAACAAGGCATGGGCATCCTTTTGTTTGTTTTCCTCTATCTTCCCTTCTTCTTTAGAGAAACCCTTTTCTACAACATCCCACAATCCATTGAACTTGAATAAGGTCTTCATCATGATGTTCCAATGGTCGTAGTCTTCTCCATTAAAAGCTGAAAGTCATGATGGTTGAGAGAAACTTGAAGAGCTCACTGCTTAAAGCCATCTTGAACTAGATCAAAGTTTTACCTTCTTTGAGGACTTCTTCACCAGGCTCGATACCACCGATTGCTAAGAGAACCCGCAAAGCGAAGAAGAACAAACAAACTCAAGATAAAGAAAACAGATGATTCAAAAGTTCGAGAATCAGCTATCCAACTACTTAGATCTCTCATAGCTATACATGTTATACTTTTAGTCATATCAGACATTACAATATATCACATGAGAAACAGAAACACAACATGACCTTTGACTATGAACTAAACAAAGTGACTAGATGTAACCAGCTCAAAAAATAACCCATCACTGCCTCTAACTTACTCACTAAAACCTGATGACCAAATCCTGGCCCTTCAAATTGAATCCACTGTTCCCTCCAGAGATAACTGTATAAACTAACATGTACTTCAAACTTCTTCAGCGGAGAGATTAACTAAGATCTTCAGCAGTAGCTTCATCTTCAATGTCTTCTATCACTCCATCAGCCTTGACTCCATTTATAGAGAGATGCCGAGGTAGTGGCTTCATGCATGTGCACTAGTGGACTTCTAAAAAATTTTCTTTTGGATTCCAAACAATTTTATTAAATTCTCTGGTTCGCAATTAATAAGGAAAACATGATGCGTGGTTAAACTTTAAAAGCTTGTTTAATTGATTTTTAACAGGATCAAATAAATATTAAAAAGATATAGACGTCCCCCACCATGTTTGGTTCTCCATTTAATTGATAGTTTAATTTTAACATGATTCAATTTATTTATTTTATGATATAACTTACGATTCTTGTATTAAATTAATTAACATATTTATATCACTAAATAAATACTTTTAATTTTTTTTGTCACCGAACTGGCAATAAAGTCTACTTTTGAGGAAAAAAACATTTACAAAATTGAAGAATATTTACTATAAATTAAGTGTTTATTGTATGCGCACAACCAAACTAATCTTTAGGTTATGTTTTTTCATGACAAGATGGCAAGCTCATATTCTTTTAGAAAATTATTGAGAAAAAAATAATTTGATTTACTCAAATTTTGAGGTTTCCATAGGTTTAAATTACATTGAGCCTTCTTTATTTATTTTATTTTTATTTATTTATTTAGCAAAGTTGTCACGCCCCGAACCCGGAGCATTGACAAACGGCCGATACCTACAAGGTCGTGACCAAGTAGGCACGTAAGGCCTAAAAACCTTTCTCACACTAGATAAAAACAACCTTTAACAAAGACATTAACTTTCAAAAGCAACAGAGAGGCACAATGCTCGAAATACAACGAAAAGAAATAACAAGTATCTCACATGACATTAAACATAAGACAAGAAGTTCTAAGTCCACAACAAAGGAAATTTATTAACTGGATAAAGAACTAGACGGCGACTTGTTCAACAACCCCGCTAAGTTGTCCACCCCTCAACCCTACTCCTAATCTGAAAGAAAATGAGAACAACTTAATGAGCTTGGGAGCCCAATAAGAAACCACTAAAATAATCGATCTACAATTTAATAATTTCTAATAACATACAAAATGTAACATAATGAAATAAATATCAAAATGAACCCGAAAATCGGAAATAATTCAAAATAGTATTTAATTTACTGAAAATAACGAGCATATAAGTCCCCTAAACAATCAATGCCAAAAACAAAAAACTTTGAACTCATTTATTTAAACTAGGTGACCCGAGTCGATTTCAGAGCTCATATGTTTACCCTCAGTGACTGTGAGTCTAATATCGAAGCTCATTATTCTTCACCGACGAACGAGTGTGAAACTATAGTTTCTATATCAAAAATTGTATGCGTGTCGGCAGGATCGATGTTTAACCCCAAAGGATGTAGTTATTACATTGTTAATTGGGGACTACGAATTTCTATACAAAAAATATATCGGTGCAACCAAAATTATTGTATATGAAATTTGGTGATCCTATTTTCTAATGAAAATAATTCCAATTATTTCAAAATAAGATAATGCTAATGTCTTACGACAATATCTAAAAATTTAATCAATCACGTGACAACAATAATTAATATTTAACAAGTATATGAAATAATTCATTAGTTTCCATAATAGAGGGAAATATGGTAACTAGAATTCTGATAAAAAATTAAACAAAATGAATTTTTCATTAAAGCCCACAAAAGTCAGAATAGCTAATTAAAGATTTGATAAAAGTTAAATAAAATCTTTTCATAGATGCTCACATAACAACTATTAAAAAACCATTTACATAATCAATTTAAACATCCATTAAATAATCAGTGTCTTAAAAATAATAATTAAATAATTAATAAAATACAAACAATGAGAAAGTTTATAAATATAAATCAAAAATTTTCTCAATGATTAAAGAAATATCATTATCAAGATAGATAAGTGAATAAAATAAACTTGGAAATTTTTCAAGAGTCGAAATGCATATACATATACAGGTATTCATATGTGGTTTACTTACCTGACTAGCTAACACCAAAACTACAAGCACCCCGAAATTAGGGTTCCACAAAACACCCTATATTTGAGAGTACATTCCAATGTATTAAAATGCTAAACATGCTACATACACACAGGAATATACAGTGGATCAAATTCCTACACTATCATAATACTTAAAACATCCAACAATCCAATATATATATATATATATACATATATGTATATCTGTGTGTGCTAACTATTCACACACAGAGCTTCTCCACTATTCCCTATGGAATCAAAGGAAGCACAGTATCTAAATCTTGAAATCCATTTAATATATATATATATATATATTTTACGTAAAGCACACAACACTCCAACTAACCATCCTATACATAAATTTTCAACATTTAGTCCACAAAGCACCTATTGTACAAGAATAGGTTCTGACATATAAAGACAAAATCATTGACATTATCTTCATTGTAATGCGGTGTTGACAATCTAATTGGAAAAACAAGTAGCAATTAATTACTAAGCACCAAACACTGAACTCCTTGAAATCAAGCATGGCTTCAAAAATATAGGAAATGATGTTTTCCTTAGGTAGCTATTATCAATAATAAAGAAGATGGCCAATTATTAAGAAATCCATTTTTAAACAACATGAACTAATAACATGCAACTGATCTGCAAACATAGCACCAGATCTATAATCAGCAAACACCTCATGCAAGTACTACCAAATTTTGTAAATCCATTAGACCAACAGTAGCATATTTAATGTAGAACTAGATGTCATTGGAAAACTATGTTTTAGAAGGTATTTTGAACTACAGAGATAAAAACCTAGTAACTAAAAAGAAGAAGAAGAAGAATAATAATAATAATAATAATAATAATAATAATAATAATAATAATAATAATAATAATAATAATAATAATAATAACAATAACAATAATAATAACAAAGTCTTACACAAAATCATAAAAAAACAACAATGAAAACCTACAACTTGGCCTCTTGCACAAATCATAAAAAAGACAACAATGAAAAACCTACAACTTGGCAAAAGATCCAATGAAGGGGAAACTTAGCTTAATAAAATAAGTGACACAAAACCCTTGACGAAGAAACCTATCCCAGTCCTCACTGCCAGCACCACACAGCAAAATAAAAGAAAAAGAGGAGAAGAGAAAAAAAAACACTAGATCTCTCCCTCTTCTCTAGCCCAAATGAGAATCTATATCGAAAGAAACGAAAAGATGACGGCTAGGGTTCTGAAAACCTAATAAAATATAAAGATTAAAAAAAATTAATAAAAAAGGGTTTTTTTTCCTTTTCCGTAACCGCCATGCATGCAAAAATAAATGAAATAAATAAAAATAACGTTTGGGGCCCACAACTTTCTCCTAAAAAAAAGTTTAGTCTTCTAAACTCTTACTTGATCAGATGAAAAGATACTAGTATCTCTCTCTCATCTCCGACTCTAACTCCCATGTCGCTTCAAGCTCTGAATGATTGCTCCACTGAACCTTTACATAAGGAATGATCCGTCTTCTCAAAGCTTGTTCTTTGAAATCCACGATCTTCACAAGACGCTCCTCATATGTCATATCATTGTTAAGTTTAAAGTCTGAAAATAGTATTATATGATCAGGATTTGCGATGAGCTTCTTCAACATAGAAACGTGGAACACATTATGCACACGGGAAAGAGCTGGCAATAGTGCAAGCCGGTACACCACTTCACCAATGCACTCTAAAATCTCAAATGGGCAGATAAATCGAGGACTGAGCTTCCCTCTCACGCCAAAACGAATAACTCCTTTGGTTGGAGCGACCCTCAAGAATACATGATCTCCCACTTGAAATTCTAAACTTTTTCTCCTGTGATCGAAGAAACTCTTCTGCTTTACTCCGAGCCTGCCTGTAAACAATCTCTAATCAATCGGACTTTCTCTACGACTGTCACAATATCTCGGCCCCTAACAATCTTCTCTCTCCCATGTCATCCCAACAAATAGGTGATCTTCATCTCCTGTCATATAGTGCCTCATAGGGAGCCATCTGGATGCTTGCCTGATAGCTATTGTTATAAGCAAACACAATCAAAGGAAAGTGTTGATCCCATGAACCCCCAAAATCAACCATACAAGCTCAAGCATATCCTCTAAAATCGAAAAAGTCCTCTCGGACTACCCCATCGCTATACGGGTGAAAATGCTATGTTGAAAGTCAACTTAGTTCCCAAAGCCTTGTGCAAACTCTTCTAGAAGTGTGAAACAAAGTCGATGTCTTTTATCCCGACACGATTGACACTGGAACACGATGTAGCCTCACGATCTGGTCAATGTATATCTCTACTAGCTTCTCCAAAGACATACCAATCTTCATAGCCAAGAAATATGTGGACTTAGTTAATCTGTCAACCACTACCCACACATTGTCAGTGCCCTTGTGGGTTCTAGGAAAACTAGACACAAAACCCATCGCAATATTCTCCCACTTCCACTCTGGGATCGGAAGTGGTTAGAGAAGTCCTGCTAGTCTCTGATGCTCCACCTTAACCTGCTGACAGGTTAAACACTATGCCACAAACTGGGCAATCTCTCGCTTCATGTTATTCCACTAGAAAGTATTATTTAGATCCTTGTACATTTTAGTGCTGCCAGGATGAACTGAATAACTGGTGTAGTGAGCTTCTTCAATAATTTCCTTCTTTAACTCTGAGTCATTTGGAACACAGATCCGATCTCCAAACCTCATTAAACCATCCTGGTGGATCCGGAACTAAACTTGAGTGCCAGCTTCTATCTCCTATCAAATCTTTTGGAAATAGCTGTCTTCCGCTTGTGCTACTTTAATTCTCCCTATGAGCATAGGCCACACTACTAAACTCGCCAAATAACCATCTGCACCTTGTAAAATCACCTGTAGCTCCATCCTCCTCATATCCTCCAGGAGGGGTCTTTGGGATGTAATTAATGCAGCTACACTGCTACAAGACTTCTTGCTAAGTGTATTAGCCACTACATTTGCCTTCCCAGGATGATAACTGATAGTCAGATCATAATCCTTCAATAACTCCAGCCATCTCCTCTGTCTCATATTTAGATCTTTCTGAGTAAAAATGTATTTAAGGCTCTTGTGATCTGTAAACACTTCACAAGTTTCTCCATACAAGTAATGCCTCCAAATCTTCAGGGCGAAAATCACTACTGCTAACTCCAGGTCATGAGTGGGATAGTTCACCTCTAACGGCTTCAACTGCTTAGATGCATAAGCCACCACATGACCATTATGCATCAATACACACCCAAGACCAATTTTACAAGCATCGCTGTAAATGGTAAACCTTCCACCAGGAGACAGAAGTGTGAGAATAGGTGCAGATACCAACCGATGCTTCAACTCTTGGAAACTCTGCTCGCACTGATCAGACCACTGAAATTTTTTTTCTTTCCTAGTAAGCTTTGTTAATGGTGCTGCTAAGACCGAGAACCCTTCCATAAACCGCCTATAGTAACTGGCTAACCCCAAAAAGCTACGAACCTCTGTCACACTGGTTGGCCTCTTCTATTCAACAATTTTCTTAACCTCAACCTTCTTGGGATCAAAAGAAATCCCATCCTTGGTTATTATATGATCAAGGAAAGCTACCCTGTCCAGCAAGAACTCATACCTAGAGAATTTTGCAAATAATTTCTTCTCTCTCAAGATGCCAAGTACAATCCTCAAATGTCCTTCATGCTCTTCCCGGCTCTTCGAATACACCAGAATGTCATTAATAAACACCACCACGAACCAATCCAAGAAAAGGGTGGAAGGTTCGATTCCATAAAAAGCAGCTAGGGGCATTCGAAAACCCGAAGGCATCACAAGAAACTCATAATGCCCATAACAAGTGCGAAATGCTGATTTAGACACATCTTCTGGCTTAATCTTCAACTGGTGGTATCCTGATCGAAGATCAATCTTTGAAAATATCTGTGCACCATGTAACTAGTCAAAAAGATCATCTATTCGTGGTAGTGGATACCTGTTCTTCATTGTCACCTTGTTAAACTCCTGATAATCGATGCACAACCGTAAACTACCATCCTTTTTCTTGACAAGCAACACCGCCACCTGAATATCATCTAACACTGACCCTTCTAATTTGTCTTCCACTACTATTGCAAGAAATCCTGAGCACCCACCCAAAAGTAATTTTCGAGCTTGTAAGGCGGAAATTACACGAGGCGATGATGTAGAATCACTCCCATGAAAGGTGAACTCTACTTCTCCAGGGATTTTAAAAACTACTCCTTTTGCATAACAATCGACTATGGCATGGAATTTAGACAAAAAGTACATTCCTAAGATAACATCATAGTCAGTCATGCTCATAACATGCAAGCGAGCTAGCAACTCATGACCGACAACTATAATGGGGCAATTTTCACATGCTCTATTAAGCACAACATCAACTCCCAAAGGGGTGGCAACGCACAAATCATAATCCACAGCTATAACAGGCAAGGCATGCTTACAAATAAATGCAAATGAGATAAACAAATGCGTAGCTCCATAATCAAATAATGCGTAAGCATATGCAGAGTAAACTACTAATGTACCTGACACCACTGCATTAGAGGCGCGTGCATCCTTCTGAGTTATTGCATAAACATGCCCCTGGGTCTTCGACCTTCCTGTCTTTTGCTGAGTTGAGAAAGTCAGCTGCTCACTAGCTACCTCTTTCCCGGCACGCTGACCTGAAGACGCTTGAGTCTTAGGCGCTGACACCTGCCTCAAATCCTGCACACTAGATGTCCTCTGTGCCCCAGAAAATCACTGTGGGCACCCAGCAATACGATGCTCCAAACTGCCACACTTGAAACAAGCCCCAGTATTACATCTACAATTTTCAGTCACATGTGAACCTCCACAAGTAGCACACATCTGTGCATAACGAGGCGAAACAAGTGCAAACCCACGAGACCGTTATGCTGGTGGCCCATTTACAGTCTGAGATTCACCATGTCTCGCCTACAACCTAGGCTTCCGTCCACTTCCTGACTGATGATTCCTCTGATTGTCAAAACTTCTATCCCCCTTTTTTCTGAAACCTTCTATTTTGATCTTTAGTAACACTCCAGACAATGTCCAAAAACTTAGCACGATTCACAACCTCTGCATAACTGGTCAAGTGCAAGGCGGCCAACCCCCTATGAATGTGTGTCTGCAATCCTCCTTCAAAACATCTGGCCCTGTTCAGATCATGATCCACCAGCTTCAGAGCATACCTGGAAAGTCTGTCAAATTCCATCTCATACTCATCCACTGTCATACTGCCCTAAGTGAGATTGATGAACTTCTTCTCAAACTGGACCATCTTGTCCCTTGTGAAGTATTTGCATAAAAGAGCTTCTCTCAATTTCAACCAAGAACCAAACTGTTGCCCTTGACGAGTGCGAAGCTTCCCTTAATACCAGTGATTTACGGGACCCTTGAGCATGTACACAACAAATCTCAATTTCTCTTCTTCAGTACACTTCATCACAGCAAAAGCCTTCTCCATTTCTTCTAACCAAACTTCCACTTCGTCTGGATTAGTAGTACGCTCGAATGGTGGTGGACCAGACTTTTGAATTTCATGAAGGTATTCTTCTTAGGCTCGTGAGAAAAGGACGGAGGTGGAAGTGGTAGTGGTGGTGCTGGTGGTGGTGGTGGTGCTGATGCCTAACGCTGTCTCTGTTCTTGCACCAACACTACCACTTCTCGAACCATATCCATTAAAGTTTCCTGGTTATCAACCCTATTAGTCCCTTCCTCATCAGGTATTTTGTGGTTATCAATCCTATCATCAGTCCCATCCTCGGTGGGGATCCAACCGACAATAGAGGACTGCCCCATCAATTCAGCAACACTTCTACTAGTAGCTTTACGGGGAGGCATTCTGCAAGGTAAACCTAAATACAATCAGGCAAAAACAAACAAAAGATCCAATCAGATCAACTAGCACCTAAGGATACCAAACTAATCATGAGTTAGATCGTCCTAGCACACTAAATCAGAAGATTCTGCTAGGAAACTAAGATCATAGTTAACAGTAATTGACAACGCTCTGATACCGCTTAGATTTGTCATGCTCGAACCCGGAGCATTGACAAACGGCCGCAAACCTACAAGGTCGTGACTAAGTAGGCACGTATGGACTCAAAACTTGTCTCACACTAGATAAAAATAATCTTTAACAAAGACATTAACTTTCAAAAGCAACAGAGAGGACATTCTAATGTATTAAAATGCTAAACATGCTACATATACACAGGAATATACAGTGGATCAAATTCCTATGTTATCATAATATTTAAAACATCCAACAATCCAATATATATATATATACATATATGTATATCTGTGTGTGCTAACTATCCACACACAGATCTTCTCCACTACTCCCTATAGAATCAAAGCAAACACAGTATCTAAATCTAAGCACCTATTGTACAAGAATAGTTTCTGACATATAAAGACAAAATCATTGACATTATTCTCATCATAATACGGTGTTGACAATCTAATTGGAAAAAACAAGTAGCAATTAATTACTAAGCACCAAACACTGAACTCCTTGAAATCAAGCATGGCTTCCAAAATATAGGAAATGATGTTTTCTTAGGTAGCTATTATCAATGATAAAGAAGCTGGCCAATTATTAAGAAATCCATTTTTAAACAACATGAACTAATAACATGCAACTGATCTATAATCTGCAAACACCTCATGCAAGTCATCGCTAAAAATTTGTAAATCCATTAGACCAACAAATGAGTATATTTAATGCAAAAATAGATGCCATTGGAAAACTATGTTTTAGAAGGTATTTTGAACTACGGAGATAAAAACCTGGTAAATAATAATAATAATAATAATAATAATAATAATAATAATAATAATAATAATAATAATAATAATAACAAAGTCTTACACAAAATCATAAAAACAACAATGAAAAACTCTACAACTTGGTCTCTTGCACAAATAATAAAAAAGACAACAATGAAAACCCTACAACTTGGCCAAAGATCCAATGAAGGGGAAACTTAGCTCAATAAAATAAGCGACACAAAACCCTTGACGAAGAAACCTATCCCTATCCTCACCGCCGGCACCACACACCAAAATAAAAGAAAAAGAAGAGAAGAGGAAAAAAAACTAGATCTCTCCCTCTTCTCTAACCCAAGCGAGAATCTATATCAAAACCTAATAAAATTTAAAGATTATTAATAAAAAGGGGGTCCTTTCCGTAACCTCCATGCATGCAAAAATAAATGAAATAAATAAAAATAACATGTGGGGCCCACAACTCCTCCCTCCTAAAAAAAAGTTTAGTCCTCTAAACTCTTACCTGAATAGATGAAAAGATACAAGTATCTCTCTCTCATCTCTGACACACCCCTTGCGTGTGACCAGGAAGTGCACGGGTTTGTTGAAGTAATAAATCCCAGGTGAGTGGGGCATCGTATCCACATGGAATAAGGAATAGAAACACCAAGATTGCTGCCTAACTAAGTGGAAATGAAACAATGATGGTGTGGATAAAGATCGATGCAAATAAACTAAAGAAAAATAAGAAAGAGAGGCACAATAAAATATGAGGAAATGCAATCGATAAAAGTCTGGTACTCGGATATTGTGCCTCATAGGATTATTGCTTCAAATGCAAAACCAACTATTACACTTCATAAATAATGCTTAATGAGTCATGGACATTCTTAAATTCACGGTCCCAAACCTAAGGTCAACCGTGACTAACTCTACACTATACTCCGGTGGAGAAATCAACCAGTCTCAACACCTCTCACTGTGTAAAGTTGCAAGAAGCTCTAGGGATTCCAAGTGATAAACCCTAGTGCTATATGTAGATTTAACCCTTTTGTCCAGAAGAAAGACCCCTAGTCACAATTAAGCCCCAGGTGTTAAAGTCATTTCAACGCTTCACTTTGTTGCTCACGCAACTAAGCCACAGCGGAGTTCATCCCTTAACCCTTCACTCTATTGTGACCGAAAAGAACTCTTGGAACGTGGAGGTAGGATAAATCACACTGGAGGGGAAAGGGGACACTCCGCCACCTCTCGACTCACCCTCTCGACCCTCTCCAATCTTGCTTTGTCTAACCATCATAGTGTATCACTCACTCACAAGGATTACCAATGTAGACTCTTAACCCTAGTGTCACTCTAAGGGAGAAATTATTCAACAAACATTCAAGATTGGAACTCAGTTAAAGACATCAATTAAGGGAAGCATAATAAAAGGTTAATGGAACAAATATATCCTTGGGTTCACAAATCCAAGAACCCACTAGGGGGTTTACCTCTCTATAGAGCAAGATACAATCAATAACGAAATCAAAAGTAAAAACATGTAATCTATAGTAAAACCCCCTCTGTGCCGATGAAAGCTCCCCCAATAACTATCTTCCAAGAGAAACACGGTATCGAAGCCGTAGAACCACTCCAAAAGACTTGCCAAAGAATCTCTAAACCCTAGCTGTCGGCCTCCCAAAAGTTGGAGAAATGATAGAAGAAAGGATGAAAGATGGATCTTGAAATCGGGGCTGTTCACGGCTTTATATAGGCTGGAATCGGGAATCCACACGGGTGTGTGGAATTTCCACACACCCGTGTGGATTTCTGGAAATTTGATTTTCTACGGGCTGTGAACAATAACTGCTACCGTAAATTGCTACATTACTTTACTATAGTGTCTGTTGCAGTACTCTGCCAAAATACTCCCGAATCCACACTTTTCAATGAGGCTACCTAAACGGGCACACTTCTATGCTGTAGATCACATCGCTTCTTCAATAAAATGCCATATTAGTGAAGATCTTGCTAACATTGCACAAGTCGTAATATGCAAATGTGACTGTCTTTGTGTCCCTCCAAGCCATGTAATTGGTTGAGCACATGGAGGTTGGCACACATTCACGTATCTTCGATCACGACTTGTGACTTCAAATTTGTTCACTCCAAGACTTCATCAACAATAGTACAATTACAATCTACTTTGGCTTCTTTCTTTCATATTTGGCTTCACAACCCTTCATGCACAAAAGTTTATAAATACACATATATTGGCGCTAAAATATGATAAAACTAATGCTCATAGTAAGAAAAGAATACTTCGTATTACTAATATACAAGCACTTATCAAACTCTCCCACACTTAAGTTTTTGCTTGTCCTCAAGCAAAAATAAAACATTAAAGCATAGAAGAAGGAAATATTGAAAGTGCTTGGCCTTAGGTTCACCAAAGCATGCAAAGATAGCATTCTACAAGTAAGGGAAATTTCAACACTACATAGGAAAAATCTTTGATCTAGCTAAAAACACGAATCAAAAAGGACAACATACCCGAAATTGTGTAAGTGTGTGAACTCACTCAAATCAACCCAAAGTATACTCCTCAAAGTTCTAAGCATAAGGGATTTATTTATATACAAAACAAAGTAAAAAGGTGGTAGTAGCTTCACACATCCTCTAAGGTAGCCCTTTCCAAAACGGCCGCTAAGGTGTCTTTCACACTTTTGAGATGGTAGCTCTTTCTACCGGGGTAGTAGCTTTCACTCATTCTATGAGATAGCTCTTTCTCTCATTAGGGCAGAACTAGTATCCGACTTATGAGAGTAGCTTCATACTTCATAGGTGGTAGCTCTTTCCACCCCTCCCCCCAATACATAACTAAAACAAGTATTTTTTTTAAGCAAAATGAAACACAAGAAATAAAGCTACTTAGTCCCTTAAACACCTACTTGAGTTTCCAAAAGAGTTTAATAAGCGAGTAGTGCAACAAGTGTGAATCGGGCAAAAATTCCTAGAAATTCAAGTAAAAACTAGAGCATGACAACATTCAATGTTAAAAATTCTCCTAAACTTAAGATTACAATCATTGCAACTAAGGTGAACCGCCATTGGCTACGTGAGCATGCACAATCAAAGCATAAGTATAAAACATGTGTAGTGTGAACTCCCTCCCACACTTAAGATGTACATTGCCCTCAATGTATACATGCAAACACAATAAAAGACATAACAATCAAAATATATGTGGGAGTGGGCAATTGAAACAATACTCCCCTGAACTCCTAATAGTGCGTTTGATGGAGTTAAAATCATTGGGAGTGGAGTTCCAACGAGTTATGAAGCATACACGGCCAAGTATAAACACACATTGGCCGTTTCCATGACTAGTTCTCAATTTCTATACTGACAAGACCATCCGCAAGCATATACAAAGGGTTTAGTGAAGCTCAACAGAAACAAAATAAACTCAAGTATATAAAAGATAGAGCAATGAAATACAACTCAAGACAAAAATAAAAGATAAACTCAGAAGAAAGATACATTCTGAATGTACAAGTCCTAAATAAAATACGGAAATGAAATATGAAAATGTAAAAGTAAAGAAAAGTAAAGATGCATCAAGCCGCCTTGTCCGGTCGAGGCTCCTTTCATCGCTGTTGTCGACGCAGTGATGATGCGGATGCTGGTGGATCAATCGGTGCATGAACTAGTGATGGTGGTGCTATCGATGCCTGAGGGCTCCGGAGTCTCATGATGAATGGTGAGGCGACGTCTCGCTCTAATAGATGTTGTAGGATGTCGAGACGTGAGATCACCTTTGTGTGATGCGCTGCCTGTATGGCGCAAACCTCGGCGATCTCGGTCCATAACACCCCTACAGCACTCTCGAGCCTCTCAAAGCGATCATAGGCTCGAGATGGGGAGAACATGTGCACTAATGGCGGCTCCCCGTGGTCGCAGGGGTGCCTCACCTCCGTGATGCTCTGGGGCCGAGGCTCTGGAGCCCCGTCAGTGACCCCTCAGCTGCATCCTCTCCTCCCCTGACTGTCTCAAAATGGGGCATGATCATCATATACAGTCCTAGTCCGCATCTCTAGACTATCCCCATCAATGTCATAGTGTCTATGCCAAGTGGAGTCAGTACAATGGCCTTCTCGGCCCCCCTGATAGCATCTAATAACCCCATCCAAATGATGAGACTAGTGATGTAAGGCATGAGAATAGAACACCGACTCTAGCATACTGGCCTTAATGACGAAGATAATCGGCCATGATATGCCCCAGATAAATCGGCTCGCGCTGGACCATTGAAAATAAGTAAAGCAAATCCTGCCGACTCAAAACACCTATGCTCTCACCTAGGCCGCTCATTAGTCTACTGAGCACTGCATGTATGTATCTATAGCTCAGCCAGGACAGGCATGTGGCCTTAGACACTCCTGGCTCGTACTGACCCTGTCTACATAACATCTTGTGCACTCTCTGAGGAGTCAAGCTGCCAGGATAATCAGATTGTATGATATGCAGATCAAAAATTGTGTAACACTCATACTGTAATAATGTCCAAATGCTTGGAACTGCATGGTGTCAACACTATCAAATCTGGAATATGACTGGTCGAACTGAAAAGATGCTAGAACCTCGAGCGTCAATATGCAGATAGCTGGATCTCGAATGAATAATAACCTCCTCCAGCTTCCTACAGCGAACAGCTCCTCGTCCTCAGCCGCTAGTTCATCCCCTCGCTACATCTTTCTCAGCGTACTCAAATCCAAAAACCACGACTGTCCAAACCTAAGCTTTGATAGCCTCTCAAATGAAACCTAGTGCTCGGGAATAGCAAATCCCATATCCTCCAACTCAGGAGATGGCTCACGTGGGCACTTGTCAGCTTGCTTCATCGACCGAGGTGCCATATCTATAAAAATTGAACAAGAATCGATCAAAGAAGCTCACAGCTTAATACTGCAGGAATCCACACGGTCGTGTGGAAATTCCACACACCCGTGTAGATTCGCGGGGCATGAAAACAACATGGACGCATGCCAAAATTCTAAAAATACACCATAACTTCGTCTATAAACTCATTCTAAGCATGCATGAACCATCTATTCATAGAAACGAAGTAGCATTCACCATTTTAACCAATTAAAATCAAGTATGGCAAAGAAACAAGAGAAAGAAAGTTTACCAACAAGAAGGAGATGAAAACTCTGAAAATTAGTCGGAAAACTCAGGTAAAACCTTGCTAAATCGACGGTGAAAGACCGGGGAATGAAAGAGTGTATTCTCTAAGCGATTTGGGGGTGTGAAGACGAAGACACGCGAAGCGATTTTAAGGAAAACCGGCGTCTCTTGGAATTCTGCACATCCACACGGGCGTGTAGAAATTACCCACGACCGTGTGACTCCACAGGAGGGCTTCACACGTGCAGACGCCCGCCCTTGTATGCTCTTGGGATAGCACACTTTGTCTCTGAACGCATCCACAAGGATGTGTGGAAATTCCCCACGCCCATGTGCCCGACCCAAAGGGGAACCCACACGTCCCTTGGCTTCTATGTCCAACAGAGAAATTCTTCTAAGTGTTTCCCACGCCCGTGCGGAAATTCCACATGGGCATGTGAATCTTACACAGGGTTACTCACAGGGGCACTCACACGCCCCTGTATCTTCTCGGGATGGAGAAAAACTCTCTACAGAGATCCACATGGGCGTGTGGAAATTACCTACGCACGTATGTTTTCCATAGGGTCAAACACAAGGGCAGACGCACGCCCTTGTGTCTTCTCGGGATAAATCTCTAAGTCTCTGCAGAGAAACACACGCCCATGTGGAATTAACACACGGGCGTGTGACCGTGACAAGGAAATTCCACACGGCTATATGCCTTCTCTGGTTAACTTAGAAAAATCTACAAGCTCTGTAAAAAATTCCTGAACATGTATACACACTCAGAACCTACTTCGATAACGAAAAATAAACCAGAGAATCATGAAACACATGCTCAAACGACCAAGATACTCCAGCACACACATTTATGCACACGAAAACACCCAATAATCTACGAGAAAATCACAACAATGGCATATAAATATCAAGACACCAACACTCAAGCCTTACTCATACACACATTAACTAAAACCTATAAAAACAGTAAAGAACTTGGGTTGCCTCCCAAGAAGCGCTTGTTTAACGTCACTTAGCTTGAAGTACCTTGCCTTACCTCACGGGGGCTCATAGATGAAGGTTTCCCTCTTATCCATGCCCTGAAAACATGATTAACAAAGTCTCTTGAAGGTAGAGGGGGAGTTATCGAGCTTATTACCACATGAGGGTTTGTTACCCTCGCTCGGTTCTTGCACATTCCCAACAGCCTTAGGGCGTTTCTTGGTGGCGTCTCCTCACTCGCTTCATCTTCTAGAGCATCTTATTTACGATCCCCGGAGTAGATGGTATCTTCTCCTCTAGACCAAGCATCAGCACTTCTTCATTATCCATCTCTTGGTCTACTAACCCCTCGTACTGGTCCGGATTCAACATTTTCTGCACATATTTATCAATTAGTTCAACGGTAGTGTCAAGAAAATAAAGAGTATCATCAAAGTCATGAGAATGTCGCATGGCTTCAGTGAGGCGATAAGTAAGCTTATCATCGCTAACCCTCAATGTCAACTCCCCAGCGTCCATGTCGATAAGTGCCTTAGAAGTGCGCAAGAATGGCCTCCCAAGTATCAAATGAATATCTGCATCCTCATCGACATCCAACACTACAAAGTCTACAAAAAATATGTACTTGTCCACCTTCATAATAACATCTTCAATGATGCCCCTCGGATGTCTCACCGTTCGGTCCACCAATTGTAACGTCATCCGAGTTGGCCTAGGCTTTCCCAAGCCTAGCTTCTGAAAGAAAGTGTATGGCATGACGTTGATACTAGCCCCTGAATCTACCAATGCCATCTCTTCACCCATATTACCAATGTTGCATAGAATTACGAAGCTTCCAGGGTATTTTTTCTTGTTCGGCATATTCTTTTGCAAAACAGCCGAACAAGAGGCATCTAAGATCACCAATGCACTCTCTTCCAACTTTCTCTTGTTGGTCAAAAGATCCTTCAAGAACTTCGCATACTGAGGTATTTGAGACAACGCCTCCACAAAAGGAATGTTGATGTGCAATTGCTTGAATAGACTTAAGAACTTCTTCTATTACTCATCATTTTGGTCATTCTTCACTCTTGAAGAATAAGGGATTCTTAGCCTGTAAGGTGGGGGTGCCACCTCCTTCTACATGTTTGATCTTTCCTTAACCTCCACGACCTCGGGTGCTTCAACATTGGTCTTCTCACTAGGAGATCTACCTTCAACATCACGACCACTCCTTAAAGTGATCACCTTCACATGTTCCTTCAGATTAGTTTTGGTGTTGCTAGGTAGACTCCCTTGAGGTCTCTCCGATAAAGACTTCGCAATTTGCCCCACTTGATTTTCTAGATTGTGTAATAAAGCGGTGTGGTTGCGAAGTGTAGCTTCAAATGATTGAAACCGTGTATCCGATGATTGCACAAATCTGGTCAAAGCTTTCTAAGTCGGTCATTCTATTTCCAAGCCTGAAACTCGATTCTCCATGTTCAGGGCTTGTTGTTGTTGGAAACCCGATGGTGCCATGGCCTTTTGCTGCCCTTGGTTACTCCATGAAAAATTAGGGTGGTTTCTCCACCCTTGGTTGTAAGTGTTACTATAAGGATTGCCTTGTACTCTTCTCGAATTTCCCATAAAATCTACTTGTTCAGTTGGGGCTGAAGTAGCAATCGAAATAGGACAATCAGATTGCATATGTGAAACCCCACAACCATCACAACTTGTGACAGCGGATACCCTCGGTGAAGTCAATGTATCCAATTTCATGCTAAATGCCTCTACTTGGGCTGCAAAAGATGTAGCCGCATCAATTTCATGGAGTCTGGCCACTTTTTCTTTTCTCTTGCATTCCATTGGTAGCTATTCATGGCCATTTCTTCTAGCAATTGTCAGGCTTCTTCAGGGGTCTTGCTCCCCATTGTACCTTCTGTGGTGGCATCTAGAAGTTGTCTTGTACTTGAATTCAACCCATTATAAAAAATCTGAATGATCATCCATTCGGGGAACCCGTGTTGTGGACACTTCCGCAAAAGGTCCTTGAATCTCTCCCAAGTCTCAAATAAGGATTCAAGTTCAATCTGAACAAATTAAGATACCTCATTGCGAAGCTTTGCTGACTATCCCGGAGGAAAGTACGTTACAAGGAAGGCTTCGACCATGTTGTTCCATGTTGTGATAGAAGGTCTTGCCAATGAATGGAGCCATTGTTTAGCTCTTTCTTTTAGAGAAAATGGGAAAGCCCTCAATCTTATAGCATCATCCGTAACACCGTTGATCTTCAGCATGTCACAAACCTCCAAGAAGTTTTCAATGTGATTGTTTGGATCCTCATCGGCCAAACCATTGAACTGCGCTGACTGCTGTATCATTTGGATGAATGCTAGCTTTAGCTCAAAATTTGGAGCTATAATCAGGCGCCGCACGATACTCGACTACGTGCCCATAATTAATTATCTGGCATAGTCTGAAAGTGTTCTCTGTTGTTCATTCTGCTCTGCCATATTTTCTGACCCTTCACACTTGACTTCTGCTAGATTTAACAGTTCTTACACAGGTTCTTTACCCCTTTTTCTCAGTGTACATTCCAATTCAGGATCTCCTTCAACCAATGTCGAAGGGTTCCCTCAGGTCATAACCTAGAGCTGTACCAAAAGAAAAAAAATAAATCAGAACAATGATAGAATAAGAAAAGATGAAATAGAATGAATGGTAAATAGCTAAAATAGCAAAGTGCAAAGTGCTTCCAAAATGCCTATTCAAAGCCAACGGCGCCAAAAACTTGACACAACCCTTGCGTGTGACCCCCAAGTGCACAGGTTGTCGAAGTAATAAATCCCAGGTGAGTGGGGTATCGTATCCACAGGGAATAAGGAATAGAAACACCAAGATTGCTACTTAACTAAGCGGAAATAAAGCAATGATGGTATGGATAAAGATCGATGCAAATAAACTAAAGAGAAAAAACAAAGATAGTAACAATAAAATCAGAGGAAAGGCAATCGATAAAAGTGAGGTACTTGAATATTGTTCCTCCTAGGATTATTGCTTCAAGTGCAAAACCAACTATTATGCTTCCTAACTAATACTTAATGAGTCATGGATATCCTTAAATACACTGTCCCAAACCTAAGGTCAACCGTGACTAACTCTAGACTATGCCCCGGTGGAGAAATCAACCAGTCTTAATACCTCACACTGTGTAAAGTTGCAAGAAGCTCTAGGGATTCCAAGTGATAAACCCTATTCCTATATGTAGATCTAACCCTTTGGTAGGCGAAAGACCCCTAGTCACAATTAAGCCCCAGGTGTTAAAGTCACTTTAATGGTTCAATCTATTTCTCGCGCAACTAAGCCCCAGCAGAGTTCATCCTTTAACCCTTCACTCTATTGTGACCGCAAACAACTCTTGGAACGTGGAGGTAGGATAAATCATACCGGAGGAGAAAGAAGACGCTCCGCTACCTCTCGACCCTCTCAAATCTTGCTTTATCTAACTCTCATGGTGTGTCACTCACTCATAAGGATTACCAATGTAGACTCTCAACCCTAGTGTCACTCTAAGGGAGAAATCATTCAACAAGCATTCAAGATTAGAACTCAGTTAAAGACATCAATTAAGGGAAGCATAACAAAAGGTTAATGAAACAAATACATCCTAGGGTTCACAAATCCAAGTACCCACTAAGGGGTTTAACTCTTCATGGAGGAATATATAATCAATAATGAAATCGAAAGTAAAAACATGCAATCCATAGTACAACCCCCTCAGTATTCGTGTCGATGGTCTTGTGGAGTGGCCTCGTCTTCTCCAAAGGTCCCCTTGTCAAGCCTAGGGCACACCTTGCCGAATTGGTGCCGACGAAAGCTCCCCAATAACTATCATCCAAGAGAAATGCGGTGTAAGGAGCCTTTGATAAGTGGTTCGTTCTCGGAACCAAATCAATAGCAAATTCAACTTCTCTATCAAGAGGCAAGCCAGGAAGATCTCCTGGGAAAACATCAAAAAACTTCCTTACCACAGGAATATCCTCTAACACTGGTCCTTCTGATTTGTCTTCCACCACTGTTGCAAGAAATCCCGAGCACCCAAAAGTAATTTCTGAGCTTGTAAGGTGGAAATTACATGAGGCGGTGATAAAGAATCAATCCCATGAAAGGTGAACTCTGCTTCTCTAGGGATTTTAAAAACTACTCTTTTTGCATAACAATCGACTATGGCATGGAATTTAGACAAAAAGTCCGTTCCTAAGATAACATCATAGTAAGTCATCCTCATAACATGCAAGCTAGCTAACAACTTATAACCGGCAACAATAATGGGGTAATTTTCACATGCTCTATTAAGCACAATATCAACTCCCAAAGGGGTGACAACACACAAATCATAATCCATAGCTATAACAGGCAAGGCATACTTACAAATAAATGCAGACGAGATAAACAAATATGTAGCTCCAGAATCAAATAATGCGCAAGCATATGCAGAGTAAACTGCTAATGTACCTGACACCACTGCATTAAAGGAGTGTGCATCCTCCTGAGTCATTGCATAAACACGCCCCAGGGTCTTCGGCCTTCCTGCCTTCTGCTGAGTTGAGGAAGTCGGCTGCTCACTAGCTACCTCTTTCCCGGCATGCTGACCTAAAGACGCTTGAGGCTTAGGCGCTGACACCTTCCTCGAATCTTGCACACTAGATGTCCTCTGTGCCCCAGAATACCGCTGTGGACACCCAGCAATATGATGCTCCAAACTGCCACACTTGAAACAAGCCCTAGTATTACGTCTACAATCTGCAGTCGCATGTGAACCTCTACAAGTAGCACATCTCTGTGCAGAACGAAGTGGAACTAGTTCAAACCCACGAGACCGTTATGCTGGTGGCCCATTTACAGTCTGAGATTCACCATGTCTCGCCTCCAACCTAGGCTTTCCTCCACTTCCTAACTGATGGTTCCTTTGATTGTCAAAGCTTCTATCCCTCTTTTTCTGAAATCTTCTATTTTGATCTTTAGTAACACTCCAGACAGTGTCCAAAAACTTGGCACGATTCACAACCTCTACATAACTGGTCAGGTGCAAGGCGACCAACCCCCTAAGAATGTGTGCTTGCAATCCTTCTTCAAAACATCTGGCCCTGCTCTGATCATCATCCACCAGGTTCAGAGCATATTTGGAAAGTCTATCAAATTCCATCTCATACTCATCCACTGTCATACTACCCTGAGTGAGATTGATGAACTTCTTCTCAAACTAGACCATCTTGTCCCTTGTGAAGTATTTGCAGAAAAGAGCTTCTCTCAATTGCAACCGAGAACCAAATCGCTACCCTTAACGAGTGTAAAGCTCCCTTTGATACCAGTGATTTGAAGGACCCTTGAGCATGTACACATCAAATCTTAATTTCTTTTCTTCAGTACACTTTATCACAGCAAAAGTCTTCTCCATTTCTTCTAACCAAACTTCCACTTCATCTGGATTAGTAGTACCCTCGAATAGTGGTGGACAAGATCTTTTGAATTCCATGATGATCTTCTCCTTAGGCTCCTAAGGAAACGGCAGAGGAGGAGGCGGTAGTGGTGGTGGTGGTGGTGCTGCTGATGCCAGACGTTGTCGTTGATCACGTACCAACCCTACCACCTCTCGAACCAGATCCATCAAAGTTTCCTGGTTATCAACCCTATTAGTCCTTTCCTAAGCAGGTATTTCGTGGTTATCATTCCTATCATCAGTCCCTTCCTCGGTGGGGATCCCACCAACAGTAGAGGACTATCCCATCAAATCAGCAACACTTCTACTAGTAGCTCTACCAAACTAAAGGATACCAAACTAAACATGAGTTAGATCAACTAGCACTTAAGGATACCAAACTAAACATGAGTCAGATCTCCCTAATACACTAAATCAGAAGATTCAGCTAGGAAACTAAGATCATAGTTAACTGTAATCGATAATGCTCTGATACCACTTAGATTTGTCACGCCCCGAACTAGGAGCATTGACAAACGGCCGCATACCTACAAGTTCATGGCCAAATAGCCACGTAAGGCCTCAAAACCTATCTCACACTAGATAAAAACAACCTTTAACAAAGACATTAACTCTCAAAAGCAATAGAGAGGCACAATGCTCGAAATACAACGAAAACAAACAATAAGTGTCTCACATGACATTAAACATAAGACAAGAAGTTCTAAGTCCACAACAATAGAAGTTTATTAACTTGATAAAGAACTAGACGGTGACTTGCTCAACGACCCCTCTAAGCTGTCCACCCCTCAAACCTACTCCTGATTTGAAAGGGAATGAGAACAACTTAATGAGATTGGGAGCCCAGTAAGTAACCACTAAAAATATCAGGATCACAAAAAAAATTTAATAATTTCTAATAAACATACAAAATATAACATAATGAAATAAATATCAAAATGAACCCAGAAATTAGAAATAATTCAAAACAGATTTAATTTACCAAAATAAAGAGCATATAAGTCTCCCAAACAACTAATGCCAAAACAAAACTTCAAAACTCATTTATTTAAACTCGGTGACCTGAGTCAGATTTCAGAGCTCATATGTTTACCCTCGGTGACCCGAGCCAGAATATCAGAAGCCATTATTCTTCATCGACGAAACGGTGAAAAACTATAGTTTCTATGTCAATAGTACGTGTTGACACGGTCAATGTTTAATCCCCAGTGACAGGGTTATTGCATTGTTAATTAGGGACTACGAATTTCTATACAAAAATAAATTGGTGCAACCAAAATTATTGTCAACGCAGAAATGCTGAAATTTGTTGATCCTGTTTTCTAATGAAAATAATTCCAATTATTTCAAAATAAGATAATGCTAATGTCTTACAATAATATTTAGAAATTTAATCAATCACGTGACAATAATAATTAATATTTAACAAGTATATGAAATAATTCATTAGTTTCCATAATAGAGGGAAATATGGTAACTGGAATTCTGATAAAAAATTAAACAAAATGAATTTTTCATTAAAGCCCACAAAAGTCAGAATAGCTAATTGAAGATTTGATAAAAGTTAAATAACATCTTTTCATAGATGCTCACATAACAACTATTAAAAAAACCATTTAAATAATCAATTTAATTATCCATTAAATAACTAGAATTTGAAAACTAATAATTAAATAACTAATAAAATACAAACAATGAGAAAGTTTATAAATATAAACTAAAAATTTTGTCAATGATTAAAGAAATATCATTAACAAGATAGATAAGTGAATAAATAAAATTGGTAATTTTTCAAGAGTCGAAATGCATATACATATATGGGTATTTATATGTGGTTTACTTACCTGACTAGCTAACACCAAAACTACAAGCACCCCGAAATTAGGCATCAACAGAACACCCTATATTTGAGAGTACATTCCAATGTATTAAAATGTTAAACATGCTACATATACACAGGAATATACATTGGATCAAATTCCTACAATATCTTAATACTTAAAATATCCAACAATCCAATATATATATATACATATATGTATATCTGTGTGTGCTAACTATTCACACACAGAGCTTCTCCACTATTCCCTACGGAATCAAAGCAAGCACAGTATCTAAATCTTGAAATCCATTTAATATATTAAGTAAATCACACCACTCCAACTAACCATCCTATACATAAATTTTCAACATTTAGGCCACAAAGCATCTATTGTACAAGAATAGTTTCTGACATATAAAGACAAATCCATTGACATTATCCTCATCATAATACGGTGTTGACAATCTAATTGGAAAAACAAGTAGCAATTAATTACTAAGCACCAAACACTGAACTCCTTGAAATCAAGCATGGCTTCCAAAATATAGGAAATGATGTTTTTCTTAGGTTGCTATTATCAATGATAAAGAAGCTGACCAATTATTAAGAAATCCATTTTTGAACAACATGAACTAAAAACATGCAACTGATCTGCAAATATAGCACCGGATCTATAATCAGCAAACACCTCATGCAAGTAGTACCAAATTTTGTAAATCCATTTGACCAACAGTAGCATATTTAATGCAGAACTAGATGTTATTGGAAAACTATGTTTTAGAAGGTATTTTGAACTACAGAGATAAAATCCTGGAAACTAATAATAATAATAATAATAATAATAATAATAATAAATTCTTACACAAAATCATAAAAAAATAACAATGAAAACTTACAACTTGGCCTCTTGCACAAATCATAAGGAAGACAACAATGAAAAACTACAACTTGGCCAAAGATCCAATGAAGGGGAAACTTAGCTCAATAAAATAATCGACACAAAACCATTGACAAATAAACCTATCCCTGTCCTCACCGCCGGCACCACACACCAAAATAAAAGAAAAAGAGGAGAAGAGGAAAAAAAACTAGATCTCTCCCTCTTCTCTAGCCCAAACGAGAATCTATATCGAAAGAAACGAAGAGACGACGGCTAGGGTTTTGCAAACCTAATAAAATATAAAGATTAAAAAAATAATAAAAAAGAGGTTTTTTTTTCCTTTTCTGTAACCGCCATGCATGCAAAAATAAATGAAATAAATAAAAATAATGTATGGGGCCCACAAAAGCTGACAAGCGTCTCACAATAAGAGATGTCAAGGGACATGTAAGCACAGTGATGCACCAGTTACGGTGGCTTAACAACCATCTAGAGATTTATTAACTCAGTCAAATGTCATATAAGCAAGGTTGTCAGACCCGGCCCGGGCATTGACCGGGTTAAGGCAAGGGGTCAGGGGTCAATGGGTTCGACCTGGTCGAACCGGGGTTGAACCGGGGTTAATAATAAAATAAAAAAAAATATTATAATAATTAATAATGAACAAATATAATATTAAAACTATAATTATAATATAAAAAATTACTCAAATTTGATATTTAAATTAATAAATGATCTTATATGCACTAGTGTTTTCTAATTATGTCATTTATTTTTAAATTTTTTTAAACATTTACAAATTTAATATATTAATATATAATTATTGAACTTCTCTCGGTGTTTTTTATTTATTTGTTGTTTATTGGTTGATTTTGTTAGAATAGATAAGAAATTTAATTTACTAATTCTTATCTTTTATATGGATGATATATTTTATCAATAAATTATGTAACTTACCCAATTTCAATTGAGATTTTATTTTGTTTTAAATTTTCTTATATTTTGTATTTAGTTAGAATATTTTATTTTTATATTTATAATAAAATTACACTCATTTATTGTTTTATTTTTTTAATAAATTAAATTTTAGAAAGTATTTAGTATTTACATAACATATTAATAAATTTTATTTTTAAATGCTAATATTTTTGTTGGTATGTTTATGATATATATATATATATATATATTGTAATTTCATTGATTGATTATAAATTAAAAAATAATATTAATAAATATATATGGTTTTGTAGTTTCTAATGAGAAAATAATAATAAATTATTAAATATTGTAAAAAAAACTCTAATATTGTTACTCGATTGACCCGGCCGGGTCAACCGGTTCCCGGTTGAACCGCCCGGGTCACCGGGTTAACACCGGGTTTTTCCATACCCGGTTCAATAGAGTATACCCGGGCCGGCCACATGGCCGGTTCCCAGGTTTTCCAGTTGAACCGGTCGGGCCGGTCCGGGTCTGACAACATTGCATATAAGGCGATTAGAGTCATATTATGTGCATGTCTAAAAATTTTTCATAGATCAAATCGGGCTAATATATCTCCTTACTATGTAACCCTAAAGGAGAGAAAAATAACATCCTAACACAGGGATTCATGAACAGTAAATGAATATTATTGCTACAGTATTTACACAACCACTATATAACTTTCACAATTTTATTGCAAATTAATGTTTAGAATTTCACAAACATTTTTTTATATAAAAGCAAACACTGATTTAATTTCTACTTAACTCACAAAATAAGTATTTTATGATGAAACACCCAAAGCTTTTTTATTTCCTTTTAATTTATTTTATAAAATAAATAATTTTTATTTTCATATAGAAGATAAAAATATTGTGCTCCACTTATTGGAAGGTGAAAAAGAAATATATTTTTTAAATGGTTATTCTTAAAACTTTTTAAATAGGTTTTATTATTTTTTTATTATATTTTTTAAATGAGGATAAGCCACTCTAACAGACGCACTTTATTATTATATATCAACAGTACCTTGAAAGAAAATTAAACACTCAATGCCTGATACTCACATAAGAGTTAAATATTTTAATCACTGGGTATTGCGATAGTAATAAATGAATTTTTTACTTTATCAAAAAAGTTGTCCAAATTCATTAACACCCAAAATTAGTGAAGGCATAAATCAATTTAATGCATTAAATGGGTTGATTACCTAAAATATGACCAGCAAACTTTAATAAACATTAAATTCAATAATTAATTAACATAACTCAAAGGGTGCCATGAACCTTGTCTTTTCTCCCTGTATTTAGCAATTTTTCAAATATACATTAAATAATAACATATGTGCTTTTCATTTGTATACCCTTGAAAAAAACATTGTAATTGTCTATTTAATCTCTTAAACGTTCTATATGGCTCAAAATATTTCTATTGAACTCTTCCATCATATAAGCTGACTATTAAAATACAAAACTAATAAAAATATTAAAATGACTAAAAACAAAACTCAATATATATATATATATATATATATGTAATATTGCTTTAAATTTTCAAAGATGTTTTTAGAAATTTAGGTATACTAATATTCACCCATGTTTAATAATAATGTTATTTTTTTATAAGATTGGCCAATTGACCGGATGTGGAGGAATTTTATCCATATCTTGTATTTATCTGAAAGAAGAAAAAGAGGGATTTTAGTTGTTTGTGGATCACTCATATAAATACAGTAACTCGCGACAACAAGGTATTCTATAGTTATATTAAATTCATACACAATCTATACAAAATGATACTATACAAGAGGGAAGTTTTGTCAAAGCAACAAGAAGAATTGCTTAGATATCTGTGAATGAGGCTTACTTGGGTCATGTTATAAACAAGGTTGTCAGATCCGGCCCATGCAATAACCCGGCTAAGTGTAAGGGTCAGGGATCAATGGGTTCGACCAGGTCAAATCGGGGTTGAACTGGGGTCAATAATAAAATATAAAAAAATATTATAATAATTAATAATTAGCAAATATAATATTAAAGTTATAATTATAAATAAAAAACTACTCAAATTTGATTTTAAATTGATAAATGACCTTATATACAGTAGTGTTTTCTAATTATGTCATTTATTTTTATTTTTTTTAAATATTTGCAAATTTAATATATTAATATATAATTATCGAACTTCTCTCGGCATTATTTATTTATTTGTTTGTATATTGGTTGATTTTGTTAAAATAAATAAGAAATTTAATTCACTAATTTTTATATCTCAATTGAGTTTTTATTTCGTTTTAAATTCTTATATCTTTTTATTTAATTAGAATATTTTATTTTTATATTTTATAATAAAGTTACACTCATTTATTGTTTTATTTTTTTAATAAATTTAAATTTTAGAAAGTATGTACACAACATATTAATAGATTTTATTTTTAAATGTTAATTTGGGTTGATATGTTTATGATATATATATATATATATATATATATATATTGTAATTCTATTTATTGATTATAAATTATAAATTAATATTAATAAATATACACGATTTTGTGATTTTTAATGAGAAAATAATAATAAATTATTAAATATTATAAAAAAAATGTAAACATTGTGACCCGATTGACCCGGCCGGGTCAACTGGTTTCCGGTTAAAACGCCAGGGTCACCGGGTTAATACCAGCTTTTTTCATACCCGGTTCAATGGGGTATATCCGGGCCGGCCACATGGCCGGTTTTTGGTTTTTCCGGTTGAACCGATCAAATCGGTTCGGGTCTGACAACCTTCGTTATAAATGCTCTGGCTAAACCTATTGATGGGAGAGAAAAATAATTTCACTATATTTCTAACCAGGAGTGGGATCTATCACAAGAATATTTTTTTTATTGGGATGATAATTCTGAAAAGCCAGATTTTGTATCTTTTCTTTCACCTCAATTTTCTATAAAGAAATACTGAACTCAATCACTTGCTGCTATTACTCAACAGTTCTCTGTTGAGGTCTATCCTACAGAGGCACTCAAATTAGATCAGTGACTAGACAAAATTCTTTAATAATAGTATGAATGGTATATATACATCCAAGTTTATATGTAAACTTCATTTAATATAAAAGTCTATGAGATGAATTTATGATATTAAACTTAATTCTCTCTAAAATTGAGTAAAGGCAATGAACTAAATAGCCTTGTATTATCGAGAGAAAGATTATATGCGGATGTGCATATATACTTTTATAATTATTTGATTTAGGTCTAAATATGAGAGGATTTTTATTTTATTTTTTTAATGCTGGTCACTTTGGTAATTATGCATGCTAGTTCTATTAATCTCTATTTATCTAATGTTTTCTATTTTTCAACTAATATCAGCCATGTCTCTAGAGGTGGGCACGGGCCGTTGAAAAAACTGTCCAGGTCCAGAACCGGGTAATGTACGGGTTGACCCGCCTGATCACCCACCAGGTCAAACCCTGATCCAAACCCAATATTAATTTCATAAAACATAAAGGTTAGTATGGAAAAAAAATTTTGATTAAAACAAAAAATATCACTTCAAATATACAGATTTGTATATGTTCTTATCCAATCGAACTTTCAAATAAATCAAACAAAACATTAAAAAAAACAAATAAACCTAAAAAAAACAATGGAAAAAAAAAAATATAAATTCAAAAAACAAGGTAAAAGATTTAAAATATCCCAAAGTGGATTCTACGCCGGGTCCTTCTACACCACCTTCGCCATCTTCGGCATCCTCAGTGGTGGCATCTACAACGTCCTTGGCCCCCGCCTCACACTTCTTTCCGGTTGCTCCACTTATGTTCTCGGCATTGGCGCGGGGCTTCTTTGGCGGGGCAAGGCGCTATAATGACATCATAGCCTCCGAAGACCCCTGAAGGCACCTACATCTCAATTTTCTAGAGCATCTTCAACATGGGCGGCATCATCGGTAGGCTCATCCTTTTCTCTCTCAACTACCACCGTACCACCACTTCCTCTGTCAACGATAGCACTTACTGTTGGAACCGTTTGAACTAAAAAGATGATTTTCAGAAAATTGAAATAGCACTCAAATCATTAGCTCATTCATTAATATTCAAGATCACTGATACATCATAAAATAGAAGCAATCATAAAATAATCGTTCACTAAAGACACACAAATAAAACAAAAGCAATATAGTAAGATTCAACTAGAACATTTCTAACTTGCTCTCAAACAAACACTTGCCTCTTCTCAGTCAATCAAGTTACTGTCCATGAAGTAACTGGATTCTACTGCCAACCAATATTCTAATCAAATTCTAGCAAGCTCCCCATGATCAAAATGTTGACAGACACCCAGTGCCAAAAAGCTCAAACTTCTGATGTGTCAAAGCTTTAGTAAAGATATCAGCAAGTTGATCATTAGTTCCACAATGAACTAAATCAATTTGTTCATTTTTCACAAGGTCTCTAATGAAGTGATAACGAGTGTCTATGTGCTTTATTCTTCCATGATGAATTGGACTTCTTGCAATTAAAATGGCTGACCTATTATTACAATGGATCATTGATGAATTGAGTTACTTCTCACTCAAATCTTCCATTAGTCTTCGCAGCCACACTGCTTCACAAGCAGCAGTGGTGAGGGCAATATACTCAGCTTCAGTGCTTGAAAGTGCAGCAATTGCTTGCTTCTTTAAGCTCCAAGAAATAACAACTGAACCCAAAGAGAAACACCAACCCATTGTGCTTCGCCTATCATCTAAGGATCCTCCCCATTCACTATCGGAGAATCCATACAATATGAGACCTTCAGTTGCAATGTAGAGTAAACCATAATTCAATGTTCCACTAATGTACCTCAGTATTCTTTTTAGTGCTCCAAAGTGATGAGCTGTAGAAGAACTCATGAATCGAGAGACAACAAACATAGCAAACATTAAGTCTGGTCGAGTATGAGTCAAATACAGTAGCCCACCTACAATTCTTCTATACTTACTGAACAAGCAATCTCTGAATTGTCATACAGGTGAAGTTGTTCATTTGAATTCATTGGAGATGTTACTGATTTGCAATTCTCCATTCCAGATTTGTTTAGCAAGTCAACCGCATACTTGTGCTAAGAGACAAATAAAGAATTACTCAATTGTCTTACCTCCAACCGAAGAATGTATTTCAGTTCACCATGATCAGACATTTCAAACATCTTCATCATTTCTTTTTTGAATTCTTTCAACATTCTTTCAGATGAGCCCATATAGACTATATCATCAGCATATAAACATAATAGCAGTATTCCCATGTCTCATGGGTGCTTTTTATAAACTGTATGTTCATTTTCACTTTGTTCAAATCTTATTGAATGAATCGTGCATCAATGCGACTATACCATGCTCTAGGAGCTTGGCAAAGACCATAAAGATCCTTTCGAAGCTTGTATACAAGATTATCTTTTCCTTGTAATAATAAAGCCTTCCGGCTGTTCAACAAACACCTCTTCCTTTAATTCTCCATTCAAGAAGGCTGTCTTGACATCTAATTGATATAATTCCCATCTTCTCTGAGTTCCAATAGCTAGGAAGAGACGTACAGTCTCCATTCCAGCAACGGGAGAGAAGATCTCATCAAAGTCTTCACCTTCACGTTGAGCATAGCCTTTTGCAACAATCCGAGCCTTCCTTCTTAGCAAAGAAACATCTGGCTTGGATTTCGACTTAAGTACCCATTTCAAACCAATTGCTCTCTTTCCTTCTGGTAAAAAAGTCAACTCCCAGGTTTGGTTTTATGAACAATTTCCATTTCTTCATTCATAGCTGCAATCCACTCAGAATTCATCTTCACTTCTTCAAAGGTCATGGGAACAAGAGGAGTATATTTCAATGAGATTTTGATACCTCGTCGGAGCTTCATTATTTGAGGTTGTCTAAGTTGAGATTCTAGGAGATGAGGTGTTTTGAGGTTGAAGAATTTCTGACAGTTCATTCATTTGATCTAATGGTGAGAATTCACTGATTTCATCACTTTCCACATCAGCAGCTGCCATAAAGACTGATGCTGCTGAGCTGGACGCTTTTGACCAATCAAAAAAATTGTCTTCAAAACATCTTACATTCCTGATGACGTGTACGTGTTTTATATGTAGATCTATCGCCAGATTCACCCTTGAACGAGTGCAGTAGCCAATCAAAACGCAGAGTTTAGATTTGGTTTCAAACTTTGTTCGATGTTGTAGGTCAACGAGTCGATATGAGAGGCACCCAAACACTCTGAAAAATTCCACTCTCGGCCTTGACTCGGTCAACGGTCCCATTGGTGTTTGACGTTCAAGTGCACGAGTCAACCAGCGATTGAGAATGAATACGGCAGTCGCCATCGCTTCTCCCCAGAACACCAATGACGTCTCGGCTTCTTGCAACATGGTACGAGCCATCTTAGTGACTGTTCTGTTCTTCCTTTCAGCCACCCTATTTTACTGAGGTAAACAAGGGGCATTGAGCGATGCGTGAATGCCAGTGAGGTTGCAGTATTCTCTGAATTCTCTGGACACAAACTCGCCTCCCTTATCAGTCCGGAGAGTTTTTAGTGGAAGGAGCAGCTATTTTTCTACCAAGCATTTGAAGGCCTTGAAATTTTTGCGATAGCTTGACTTGCATCATCAGAAAAAATATACCCAGTTGTATCTAGAGTAGTTATTGGTGAGAAGAAAGAAATAAAGATCACCGCCGATGGTCAGAGTCTTCATAGGTTCCACTAAATCTGCATGGATCAATTCAAGTGGAGCTTTTGCACGAACTGAGTGTCCTTTTGGAAACTCTTGACGGGCTTGCTTTCCAAGTGAACAAGATTCATAAGGAGCTACACTTCTAATAGATGGCAGTCCAAGCACCAGATGTTCTTCATGTAAATGCTTTAGAGTTTTAGAGTTTACATGACCAAATCTCTTGTGCCAAAGATTTACAACAGCTTCATCTTCTTGAGCTACATGAGCATGGAGTACATCCTTATTAGTCAGTGGAAAGAGTCTATGCTTTGTCATACCAACTTGAGCTATTTTTTATTTTGTTATGGCATCCTTGATAATGCAATCTCCACCTGACAATTCTACATCAAACCTAGAATTCATTAATTACCTCTTACTTAGCAAATTGTGTACTAAGTTAGAAACAAACTGAACGCTAGTTGGGATAGTTGCCTTCCCAGTTTGTGAGCCCAGGGACACTGATCCAATTCCTTCTACTTTGAGAGATTTTCCATCTCCAAATCTTATGATCTGATTTGATATAGGTTTTATAGACTGAAACATGGATCTATCTCCTGACATGTGGTTTGAACATCCACTATCAATAAGCCATGTCCTTCCTTCTTCTTTTATTGCACCATCTTTTGCCATAAAAATAACTCCTTCATCTTTAACATCTTTCACTTCTTCTGTCACATTGGCTTCCTTATTTTGGAACAAACACTTAACCTTGACATCTCCAAACCTTTTATAGATGAAGCATTGAACTCCCTTGTAATGCTTGATTCCTTCACTTGATCGCCTAGCTTGAGCAATCCTTCTACTGCCTCTACCTTTTCCACGACCTCTAAAAGCTCCTCTGCCTCGACCTTTTGCGAGATTTGCAGAGCTGCTTCCTGCTATTACTTCAGATTTCACCTGGAGAGCCTTTACTTCCACATTATCTGAATACATGTCAAGTCGACCTTCATGACCTTTCAAAGAGCTACTTAGCTCATCAACTGTTATCTTGGACAGGTCTTTAGCTTCAACAATTGAGGATACAACATGTTTAGATGTTAAGCTTCTCAATATTTTTCCAACAATATCTTGCTCTTTGAACGTTTCGCCAAGTGACTGTATCTGATACACTACAGTCAAGACTCGGCTGATGTAGTCCTGTAAAGACTCACCCTCCTTCATGCTAGTGTTCTCTAGTTCTTGCTTGTGAGTGTGAAGCTTGGCTGTTGTGCTCTTTGAACATCCTTGGAACTCATTCTTCAAGATGTCCCATGCTTTCTTTGTATTCCTGGTTTATAGATGCGAATCAACACCTTCTTGTCTAAAACTTGTTGAATAAGGAACAAAGCTTTAGCATTCCTTTTGATGTTCTCAGCCAGCTTGTGTTCATCTTCTTCATCCTCTTTATACCCTTTTTCAACTAAGCTCCAAAGATCCCTGGACAAGAGCATAGTCTCCATCTTTAGACCCCAAAGGCTGTAATCTTCACCATCAAAATTAAGAACATTTGTAGAATAGCTTCCAGAGCCTCCACCGGTTGTCATTGTCTCTGATACCACTGTTTAAACGTTTGAACTCACAAGATGATTTTCAAAAAATTGAGATAGCACTCAGATCATTAGCTCATTCATTAATATTCAAGATCACTGATACATCATAAAATAGAAGCATTCATAACATAATAGTTCACTAAAGACACAAACAAAGCAAGAGCAATACAGTAAGATTCAATTAGAACATTTCCAACCTGCTTTCAAACAAACATTGGCCTCTTCTCAGTTAATAAAGTTACTGTCCATGAAGTAACTGGATTCTATTGCCAACCAATATTCTGATCAAACTCCAACACTTACATCGTCTTCGTGGCTTTCATGTTGGTCGATGTTGTTCTCTCCTTGGACATCCTGCCACCGAAACAAGTGGTCCACAATGATGGCTCACGCTTGACCAATGTGAAGTACTCCAGCATGAGCAAAGAGTTACTTGAGCTCGGTGGTAACGATCGTGGTGAGAAAAGACTAGAGCCCGGTGGTTCAGTCCGACGGCTTGGCTCGGCCCACCGTGTCAACAGGGTGCCAGGCTGGTTCTGAGTCCGGCTTCAGGTGACCCGGATCCGCCGAGTCAGACGGATCAACCTGGCCCGACTGGTTCTATACCTCTACAGGGCCAGGTCGGGGCCGATAAACCGTAACCCTGCGGGTCAGGCCCACCGGGCTTGTTAACCGGCCCGTACCCGCCAGGATGTCCCTTCTATAAAAAAAAATAGTTATTTTCTTAAATTTTCTTTATATCTCAATTGAATTATTTCACTAATTATTTTTGGTCGAGCATGCACATGCAACTATACAAGTGAATTTCTCACACAATAATTAAGTCTTAAATAATGACAATATGGTACAATGCTTCATTCACTTTTGCAAACGTAAATATACAAGGTTTGTGCATTAGGTATATGTGCAAGGTCTAGTCCTCTGCTCCATTTTCACAAACCCAATCCTGACAATTTAATTTTTAAAATACAAAAACTTTTGAAAAAAAATTATTGTTCCATTGCCGCCTTTACTTTTGGAAATGAATTTATTGAGGCATTTAAAATTCAGAAACATAAAAGAAGCTAACATTTAAATTAAAATTGTAAATGTGTTCTTTTAATATTCTTTCTCTTCACTGCATTTAGTAGCTTTAGTATTTTACTGTTTTTTTAGCTAATATTATATTCATTTTCATTGTCTTTCGAAATTAAATTTATGGCCGTTATAAATCATATTATTTCATTTTGCCTAGATTCATTCAAACATGGTGAAGGCTTAAATAAATGGTGTTTTTTATTATTATTATTATTATTATTATTATTATTATTATTATTATTATTATTATTATTATTATTATTATTATTATTATTGCAAGCGAAAAAGGTTTTTTAAAAATGAAAATCAATTGTTTGTTAAATATGCCATGATATTATCTTATTTACATGCATTATATTAAGCCATTATATTATACCCTTATATAAGCTAACAAGAGGGTGTGTATATTTCTTTACGACTTTTATTTAGTCAACGACTTCAAATTCTTTTTTTTTTTTACGTATAAAGGAAAAGTGTTATAGGTTTTTACAAAAGAACTTTTAATTTTCTTCTGTCACAGGTGAAAGTCATAGAAGTGCATTATATAAGTTATTATTTTTTTCTAATTTCTAATTTCTAATATTTATTTTAAAAATTTTTAATTCTGCTCTTTTTAAGTGAATCCTTTTTATGGTTTATTAGAATTTTGGATATCAATTCAAACTTCTTTAGACTTAACTCCATAATTAAAATCTCATTTTGTACAACGTTTTTTAACTTCTAAAGCATTATTCAATTTCTAAAATTTTATCCTTATTTAAAAGATGAAAAAAAATGAAAAATAATAATTAGTATATTTTCTTCTATTGAGCCTTTCATATGAGAAAGAGTTTGATATGTTATAATATTAAATATATTATACCAAATTAGTCTATATTAGAGAATGACTTAAGAAAGTAAAGGTTTTTTTCTTTTCTAACATCAATTTATTTTTTTTAAATTAATAGTCAACATGCACCTCTCATTAATTTAAGGGATTGTACAGAAATGCACTAATGTGGGTCTTTAATAAACAATACTGATAAATAGTAGCTGGGTGAAGTAGTAAAGTGCATGAACAATATAAGGAACAATATTTTAAATTAATAAATACATCGAATCTTAATTTCATACAAGAAGAATCGTAAGCGATACATCATGTTAAGTTGTGCGTATTTTATTGCTTAATTTCTTTATTACATAAATCAATTCTTCATAAATACTTGTATTTTGTCATAAAAAATTACTTGATGAAATATAGAACTATTTTGTTCCGGTAAATAAATAATTTCACCCCTTTGAAATCATAATAGTTTCGAGAACATAATTTCTTATTAGTTGGATATTTTGAGAACGCTTGGGAAGTGAACCTCCATTAAGAATTGAAGCCAAATAATGCAACTCGGGTCCAAATCAAATACTTTTTTGTCTTTATTGTTCATTTTTGCACTCAATTTCGTCAAATTTGTATCATCAAATCTGTCCATCAAATCACAAATGTCAACATAATAAAAAAGTTTCTTCATCCATCACAAAAAGTAGAGCATTTATATCTCTAAATTATATCACAATATTCATTTTAGTTTATGAATTCATTTAAACTTTCGGTTTCACTACTAAGTTAGGTAGGATGGTTCAATCATCCTTAAATTATTGAGTAAATGACTGATTCAAAAAGTTTTTCTTTAATTTTTGGTTAAAACCAATATATTTTTATATTTCCAAGATCAAAATGAGCATATATATGGATATGGTTAATAGCTAAAAATTCAATCGACCCGAAAAAAATAAAAAATAAAAACTATTGTTTTTATTAGTACTTTCCACATCCTCACCTTCCATGCATTGAAGTGTATGGTTGGTAAGCTTTCGCTAAGAGCATAGCATAGTTGCACTTGGCATTGAGAGTTTCATATTTAGCCTTCATGTTCCTTGAACAAAACAGCTTAGCTAATAACCATAGGATCTACACAATATTGGAAAGTTCAACATTGATTTAAATTAGTGTGTTTCTTTCAAAGTTCAAAATAAATAACTTGACATGAAAATAACTTTATATTTTTATTTTAAATAGAAAAAAATGCAATTACATTTTCTATTTTATACCAAAATATCACTTAGATCTTACTGAAGTAATACCACAATTTTGTTGGTTGTGTTTGTGATTTGCTAAATATGCTTAACCTTTTTTTTAGGCATCATTATAATATGTAAGCAAAAATTTTGTATGCCAAGTAATAAATAATAAACTGATCTAAATTTATTTATTTTTACTTCGTATTTAAAGGGATTTACACTGATAACCTTCTTTAAAATTGAAAAATAATAATAATTACTTATTCAACCTTTGCTTCAAGTATAACACAGAAGTTATATCATTATAAAAATCTATACTATCTCAAACTAATAAATGTCAAGCTAAGTTGAATAATTTCCGATTTAGTTTAATTTTTATTTTAACCAATTTTCAGGATGAAATTTCATCTTAAACTTACCATAACAAATTTGTAAAGATCACTAAATATGATCATGAATATATTTTGAGTTTGAAATCTACTCATCAAAATACACACATTTACACCAACTAACCTGTAAAGGTAGCTTGTGCCGTATTGCCATGTACGTGTAAAATATACCCATAAATGGAAAGAGTGATATTTTTGGTAATTTGATTGCCTTTCCATCCTTGTTGGTGCAAGGGTTCATCAAGAAGTACTTATAAAATAGTTCACTAACAAAACGAAGCTTCACTGTGTTTCTATTTGATGAACCAACATGGTATATAAACATTCCATTTTGATGAGAATGAGAGACCATTGTTGCTAGCATCCCATTGACTACCATATCTGCAGGAATCTGTATGAAAAAAGTGCATGCATGAAAGACAAATATAATAATATATAATTAAATAAGAATGTTTAACTCAAGGACATATATAAAATAAAATTTACATACCAAATCTAAAATAGCATTCCTAGATGCTGGAAAGAACTGTAATTTTCCATTGCCGAAGGAGACGAAGAGTTTGTCCATAGTTCTACAATCATTAATGATAAATTTAAAAGTTAAAAATTAAGTTTCTGCATAAAAATTTTAAGAGAAGCATATTCCTTCGAAAAATTCCATGTTGTTAAAAATAGGTTCATTCAAATAAATCCATTAAACAAACAAAATCCTATAATAAACTCAAATCCTATAAACCCTACTCACAAACATTGAAAATCAAACCCTAAAGAAGTCATAAATCTTAATTAATTCCTTTCAGTAAATATCAATCATGAAGAAAAAAAAAATGTTTCTTTCTCTTTTACTTCATGGCTCATGTATTAATTACAACAGATTTTAAAGAATATTTTTTGGTATATTTATATTTTTAGGCTTACATAATGATCTTGAGAATCACCAACTAAAGTAACATTCAATCATAGGCTTGCTGAGTAACATGGCTCACCAATCAGACTTTTAATTTTATATCTATATCAAAGTGGCTAGTCCATGCATGTGTGTTTATGTTATCACTCTGTTTGTCATTAAAATACCAGTTTAATAAATATTTTAATCCTTTAGATAATATATAATTTTGGCGCAAGAACTATTGCATAGCATAGTAGTTTATCATTTTGACAATGAGTGGGCAGGCACAGACTTGAAATCCTTGTTCACAGTACTATAGAGTATTGTTTACTAAGACCACATATTGTACACTGAGTCTTAGTGTAGATCAGTGACGAAACCAGGATGAATATTAAGAGGGGTGCTCGGTTCAAAGAACTAAAACAAATTTTAGAGGTTCTTTATAAAAAAAAATTCAATGTATATAAATATATAAATAAATAAATGTATATATATAGATTATCGAATGGGATGTCATTACCATTCAACCCATCCACTTTTGTAAAAAAATAATAATAAGGACTATAGAGATACAGTTATAAATTTTTATAAATGTTATATCATAGTTTATAAACATCCGGGGTCAAATAATAAATTTTAATAATAATTTTTCTAAAAATATAATTTTTTATATTATATAAACTACGCAACCTAATTTATAAAATATTAATAGGTCAAATAATAAAATTTGTGTAAATATTTTTTCAAAATATTATCTTTTAGAATATAGTATAAATTTAGAAAAAATTAGCATTTTAAAAAAAAATTAAAAACAAGAATGAGAGAGAATGAAAGTGAGGGGGTGCTTCCCCTTCTTCGGTTAGCTTCCACATGAATATATATATATATATATATATATATATATATATATATATATATATAGGCCAAGAGGGTGCTTAAGCACCTTCTTAGAGGCTCAAAGAACTAAAACAAATTTTAGAGATTCTCTATAAAAAAAAATTAGTATATATAAATATATAAATAAATAAATAAATGTATATATATATTATCGAATGGGATGTCATTACCATTCAATCCATCCACTTTTGTTAAAAAATAATAATAAAGACTATAGAGATACAATTATAAATTTTTGTGAATGTTATATCATAGTTTATAAACATCAAGGGTAAAATAGTAAATTTTAATAATAATTTTTATAAAAATATAATTTTCTTTTATACTATATAAACTACACAACCTAGTTTCTAAAATATCAATAGGTAAAATAATAAAATTTATGTAAATATTTTTTCAAAATATTATCTTTTAGACTGTAGTATTAATTTAGAAAAAATTAGTATTTAAAAATAATTAAAAACAAAAATGAGACAGAATGAAAGTGAGGGGTGCGTCTCCTCCTTTGGTTAGCCTCCATATATATATATGTATGTATATATATATATATATATATATATATATATATATTTGATTGGGCCAAGAGGGTGCTCCCTCTTGACCCCCCTGCTCTTGGTGTAGATCATCAGTGAGAAAAATTGTATTTTTTACTCTTCTAAAATTATATGATAAGAGAATTGATTATCATAAGGTTATGGTGATATATCATTTTAAAAGCACGTGACATATTTTTATTGCCTCGTGAGTTAACTCACCTTCACCCTCTTCCAACATAATAAATTTTAAAGGGTCTTTAAAATACTGTAAGTGATACATTTTCTAACCTATTTATTCTCTGGCATCTCTAAGGGGACCTTGCTTTCTGCCTATTTGTCAAATAATAATAATAATAATAAAATAATTTTGCCGTACCTAACTCCTTCAATCCAACCAGGGAATGGTTCTTTATGAGTGCTTATAATAATGGTGGGACGTAAAATGACAAGTGGGACATCATCTTTCATTCTGCCAAGGATCACCTCTCCCATTGCTTTTGTAAATGAATATACATTTGGCCACCCAAACTTGTTTGCTCTAATATATATAAAAGAGATCAATTACCATACAAATTTAATCTATATATATATATATATCATATGTTTATGTTCATAAAATGAAATATCATTGTAGATTAGAGAATGGAGTTATGGGCGAAGGAAAAGAAAGAAGAGAAGAGAAAAATAAATATTATATTAAATGAATCAAAATATTGTCGTATGCTTTTACATATATATAAGCAAAACTAATTCTAAACATATAATTTTTAATATAATTATAAAATATAATAAAAAAATGTATTTTCTCGGTACACCACAAATTAAATTTAATCAATGATTTGATTTAGATGTGCTTACCTTTTCATTCCCAATTCTCTCATGAAAGAATTGATAATTTGGTTGGAAGCTTTATTTTCTTTTAGTTCTTTCATACTTTTCTCAATGAGTTTTGTCTCTGTCTCAACATCAGTATCATCCAATTTGATTGATTTTTCTAATATAATTCCTCTTTTTTCTTTTGCCACATAAGCTGTCACAACAAAAATACCTTTTGGTGATACATATAATCATGGGAAATTTTATAGGATGTGCATTATTTGATTAATTGAAATTGACTTAATGAACTAGACTAATTCAATCTGAATATTTGAATGTAATTTAAATTTTTTTCTCTATTGGTTGAGCTATACTTTTGTAAAAATATAATTATTAGGCATGGTTAAAATTTAACATTTAAAAACAAAATAGATCAAAATAATCAACAATACAATATGCATTTAGACATGAGATTAATGTTATTGTGATCTTATGACTATCTCATGTGATTAGTTTATATATATATATATATATATATACATAAGTTGCTTTTTATATTGTATATTTTTTATATTTAACAATTTTTATTTGTACGTCTTACAGGGTTCTATTATAAAGAATTAATATAAATTGTGCTTTGTAGTAAATATAAATATATATATACATATATTATATTTGGTTTTCAAAATAAATACACTAAATACTTGAACCAAAGCAAAATAATTTAAATTATATTTGTGTAAATCTCTTGCTATCATTATTCCTTTTTTTTCATAATCAACCTTGGAAGCAATCACAAACTTTATAAACTTTTAAATAAATCATTCAAGAAATGATTAAACATGTGTTATCTTAAGTGCTTGGCATAGTAAATAAACAAATAAATAAATAAAAAGGGAGCTTTTGACCTGTTGAAACATGAAGCAGCATCTTCAATCTCTCACACCTTCTTGCAAATGCTAAGACATTCTTTACTCCTGTTGTGTTGATACTTAAAGCCACATCATACCTAAAATATTTTTGTTTTAAAATTTTTATTAATTTTCTCAAATTATTGATATTTCATAATATATTTTAAATTTTAAAAATTCACCTTTGATTGAAGTTTGTGGTTGCTGCTGAATTAATAATGACATCTACTTCTTCCCACAGAGTTTCCCTTAGATCATCATCTTTAATGCCTAAATGTTCAAGGGATACATCACCTGCCAAAGGATAAACCTTGCTCCAAAAATATGAACTAAAGCTTTCTCCGTACTCCTTTCTCAATACTTTGAAAACTTCCATTGATGCAATCTAAGAATGTGAATTAAAGAATAACAAAATGATTAAATCCAAAAAGATTAAACTTATTTGAATAATAAAAAAAAATTATTAGAGAATCAGAATAAATAATAAAAAAATTATTTTTAATATATTTTGCTTTCATAGACAATAACTTCTCTGTTTAGTTTAGGACAAATTATTTTTTTTTTATAAGTATACAAGCTAAAAGAAGTCGAACTCTCAATTTTTCATTTGAGATGAAAATGAACCATGCTCTCATATTGTGGAGGTAGTCAGTACGTTTTTTTAATCTTATATATTTTTTTAAATAAATACCAAAATATGCAGTTATATGAATAATTACCGGAATGCGTACATACTATCAATGTTATTTTTTAATTGGAAATGGATTAAAGTGGGCGAGGAAAACAGTAAAGTTTCAACAGATTTGTTTTTAAATTTTAAAATCATTTTTTTAAGTATTATATTTACACTTAAATTTTAAAATTTTTTAATTAATTTTTTTTTCAGAACCCTATTTAAATTTTGACAATTAAACCTACAACTAACCGGTGTTATCAGGTTAAAATTTACAACGGTAAAACATTATACTTCAAAAATCTACAACTGTCAATAATTATAAAAGTTAAATTTGGACGGAGTTAAATTTGAACGGTCAAATATGTAATAGTAAAAAATTATGATCTTCAATCTGCATCAACAAAAAATCACAATCGTTAAATCTATAATTGTTAAATCAGATTTGATTGTAATATTTTTAAGTGCAGATTGACAATTATAATTTTTTACGGTTGCAGATTCTACCGTCATAATGCTGAACATTTGACTATCATAATCATTGATAATTACATATTTTGAAATTATAATGTTTTACCATTATAAATTTGTCCGTCATAACATCCAATAATTATAGGTTTTAATTGTGAAAATTTAAATAATATAATGGGAAAAACAAATTTGAATTAAAAAATTTAAAAAGATTTAAGTGTAAATATAATATTTAAAAAACCTGATTTTAAAATTTAAAATAAATCGGTTAAAATTTTACCCTTTTTCGTGCCCACTTTAACCCATTTTGAATTAAAAAATAACATGAATAGTACTATATGTGCATAACGGTAATTATTCGTAGAAGTGCTCATTTTGGTATTTATTTTTAAAAAATGTAATATTTTAAAAAAATAGCCCTCATATGCTTTAATCAAAATAAAATACAAATTCAAATAATTTCTTCAAATTAATATAATTAAATTCAATTCATCCAAATATGAGATGAGTACCTCATTTTCAACTCTTTGCCTCGCTGAAATGGCATCACCAGCTCTCACCAAGAGGAAAAGTTTCTTCACATTGGGTTGAACCCTTAGCACCTTCTCCACAAACACTATCAAATCAAAGAATGAAAAGATGGATTAAAAAATTAAAAAAAAATTGAATTAGAAACTTAAGTCTAACTAATAACAAGATAATGATAAATATGATATGTGTTACATTTTGCTAAAAAACCGGTAGAACCAGTGATCAAGATGCTCTTGGCCTCTAAATACTTCACAATCTCACTCATTTCCATCTTCTTTCTTTCCTTCAAGTGTGACTAATATTGGTGCTTACATACTAAGCCTTGCCTCTATTTATAGACAGATACCTAGTATTATCATTAAAACTTACTTTTTTTTTATTCCAAGTTTCCCACCACATCCATAAAATTCTCTTGTTCACCAACATTACCCAACTAATATTTGTTTCTTTTGTTTTTGATCAGCACCAAACAATCTCAACCAATTTATTTTAATGCACACCCAACATTAACCAACATAATACTTTTGTTATAAAATTTAATTATTTTAATGAATATGTTTCAACTATATATATTCTTTAATTTTAATTATTTACTTATGATGATTCATTTACACAGCATCCCCCGTTTGATTTCTGAACTAACTTTTAAAGATTAAATGGTAAACAGTCACATCATTGCATGACAATGAGAGTTGTTTGCTTGTCTCATGGTGTAACTTTATTCTTGGATATCATAATTAAATTTGTTTAGTGAATGAATGGTTTATGAGGATAACTGCTATCCTTAGCTTGTGAATGTTTATATTTTTTCTCAAATCATTGGTTTTCTTTATTTCTTATTATTTTAATCAAAATTTTATACCTTCTAATTTCTTGTGCTTTTCCTTTGTTATCATCAAATGTGGTTTACGCACTTGATATATATATCATAATGATAATTGAGCTAATAAAAAAGGTATAATCACCAAAATAATCCTTGTACTTTTCTCTCTCTTCTCTTTTGGTTCTTCTACTCAGAAATGCTCCCGACTAGTCCCTTTACTTTTTAAAATATGCCCAGTTAGTTAAAAATGCTCCCAACTAGTCCCTCTATATTTAAAAATATGCCCACTTAGTCCCTCTAGTTGGGCTATTTTTAAAAGTAGAGGGACTAGTTGGGAGTATTTCTAACTAAGTGGGCACATTTTCAAAAATAGAGAGACAAGTCGGGAGCATTTCTGAGTAGAGGGATCAAAATGAAAGAGAGAGAAAAGTATAGGGACAAGTTAGGGTATTATACCATAAAAAAAATCTAAAGAACTCCATGATGGACAAACTTTTTTTTTTTTGAAATAAATGTGGATAAACCACAACTTTATTGAATAAAAAGAGACAGTGAACACAAGAAAAATCTCTCACCAGAAGTGAGGAGAGGAACTAAAAACAACAGAAAAAAAAGGAAAGAGAGAGAAGTAGCTAGGAAGACGGAAGACACCGTCTGGTCCCTCAGGCCTGTCCAAGCCATCAAAAGGAGCAACTACTCATGCACATGATCATGGTCCGACTCCCCCAACAAGATTTGAGTCTCTAGCGCTGTAGAAGTTAAGAGAGCGCTTAATTTTCAGTGAAACTTCAGTAAGGACTGGCTACTGACTATCTGCTACAGTTGAGAACCAAGAGAGAAGCATATTAGCAGTTTTAATAAAAATATTATAAAGCTGTAAAGCAGTCAAATGGAAAATACAAGTGTTTCGTTCAATCCAGATATTCCACAAGATTGCACGAGAGATAAGATCCCAGAGGGTTCGGTGCTGAGGGGTAAGGGATGGAATCCAAGAAGTCCAAAGAGTGGGAATTGAATGTAGAGAGAGGTTAAAACCAAGGGCCTGTGAAAAAAAACCCCCAGAGGCGATTGGAGAAATCACAATCAAGAAAAAGATGGTTAAGTTTTTCTGAAGCTTTGTGACATAGAACACAGGTGTCTGTGGAGCTTTAAATGTTGCACCCTCTTTTGAAGAGATTTGTGAGAGTGAGAATTTTATCTTCCCCAGCTAACCAGCAGAAAAGAGTTATTTTGCTAGGACAGCGGATTTTCCAGAATTGAGAATAATGTGGACTACGCATTCCACCATCAATGAGGAATTTATAAAATGATTTGACAGTGAAAATCCCACTTTTTTCCAGAGCCCAGGAGTAGATATCTTCCTGACTATGAGAGCAATCAGGAATGATCTCTAATAGATAGGATAACATATCTGAGGAAGCAGAGTGAAAGAGAACCTCTGGACTATTAATAAGTTGGATGAATTGTCTAATATTTATCCAAGGAGATGTACAATCCGTAAAAAGTTTTGGCCAAAGATCTTTGAGCGGTTGTCCATTATGCCAACGATCAAACCAAAGGGATGTGCTTGAACCGTTTCTGATGATTTTGTGTATACAGGATCGGAAGGGAAGTAAAGTAGAATTCACTCCTGCCCAAAAGAAAGATTTGTTTCTAGGTGGGTTGTGGAAAAGGATTCCGTGTGGGCTACCAATTGAGTAATTAGAGTGAATGATTTTAGCCCAATTATTATCTGGGTTACAAGATAATTTCCACCACCAATTCCCGAGTAAAGCTTTATTAAATTCCTGAAGGTTGAGGATTCCCAACCTCCCATTTCGCGGGGTCTGGTGATTCTATTCCAGACAACCAGTCTGATTCCTTTGGAGCTCAGGTCAGGACCTTTCCAAAGAAAATCTCTTCGAATTTGATCAATATCTTTGATTACCCAGGCAGGAAGTTTGAAGACCGACATCCAATAAACTGGGACAGTAGAGAGCACAAAATTAATGAGAGTTAGGCGACCTCCAAGGGATAGATAGTTTGCTTTCCAAGGACTGAGCCTAGATCGAACCATTCCAATGAGTTTTGCCCAATCAATACGTCTTGGCCTTCTTCCGGAAAGAGTAATTCCTAAATAAGTGATTGGCAAACAGTTTCCTGAACAGTTAAGAATTCTAGCGGAAGTGTGATGAGGTTTGAACCCATAGTGTGTAGAATACAAGCAGCTTTTCGAAAAGTTAATGGAAAGACCAGAAGACCCCTCAAAAAGATAAAGAATTAATTTGATGATTTGAAGATCTTCTTGTCCTCCAGCTGAGAAGATTAAAAGGTCATCAGCATATTGTAAATGGCAGATGCTGAATAAATGATTCAAAGGAACACCCACTAACACTTTGGATCTAAGAGCATGGAAGAACATGGCGCTTAGGACATCTGCAGCAAGAGCAAAGAACAGAGGTGAAAGAGGATCACCTTGTCTCAAACCTCTTTTACATCTAATGTAACCTTGAGTGGATCTATTTATGATGATTTGAGTTTTGGCAGTATTAAGTATAGTATGAATCTAGGAAAGCCATCTAGATCCGAAACCTCTAGCAGCAAGCACGTCTAGAAGAAAGTTCCAATCTAAAGAATCGAAATCTTTAGCGAAGTCCACTTTGAAGACATAACCAAGATTTTTCCGCTTTTACAGATTGAAAATTACTTCCTGGGCACCAATAATGTTATCCGCAATGCATCTTCCTTTAATAAAGCCAGATTGTGAATCGTCCACCAGATTACTTATCACAACGCTAAGCCGGGAAGCAATGATTTTTGAAATAATTTTACAAGTGGAATTGATTAGACTTATGGGACGATAACTCGAAACATCCTCTGATTCATTGTTTTTAGCAATGAGGGTAATGTGAATCCAGTTTAGACGTTCGAAGTTGATAGTGCCCTCATAAAAGTCTTCACATAAATTGACTAAGGAGTCCTGAAGGGTGGTCCACTGTTTCTGAAAGAAAAAAATGGGGAAGCCATCTGGACCAGGAGCTTTATCAGAATTTAGATCAAAAACATCTTGTTTTATTTCTTCAAGAGTGAAGGGTGATTCAAGTTGAGAGAGATCAACACTTTCCTTATAATAAAAAAGATACTGCCAGTCGAATAAAAATCTGTTAGGGATAGAAGTGCCAAAGAGGGAATGGAAATGATCATTGAAGATCCTACGAATTTGTTTGTTATCATCAAACCAATGTCCATTATGGCAGATACGAGGAATATGATTTTTGTTTCTTCTTCCATTTGCTACTTGATGAAAAAATTTTGTATTAGAATCACCTTCTCGGAGCCATGTGATTCTAGATCTCTGTTTCCAGTAAATTTCTTGTTGTTTTAAAATGGTGTAAAGCTCAGAACAAATTTGGGAGAGCCGATTGGATTCATCTTCAGAGAGAGTTCTACTTTCACCAATGATGTCAAGGCAGTTTAATTCTGTGAGAAGGCTACTTTTAAGAAGCTTCGAGGCTCCAAAGGAATTTTTGGACCAAGAACGAAGATTGACTTTCAAGTGAGCAAGCTTTTTGGAAAAGATAAAGGCACCACAACACCCAGGATTAATTTCCGTCCACCAATCATGTATTAAATTCGCTAATTGGGGGTTGGTGTACCAGAATTTCTCAAATCTGAAAATTCGGGAACGTTGTTTATGATCTCCAAAGTCAAGACAAACAGGAGAGTGATCAGAGCCAAATCTGGGGAGGATAAATTGAGTAGTTCTGGGATAGAGAGAAGACCACTTATGTGAGTAAAGAAATCGGTCAAGGCGAATCCAGATTGGTTCACGTTGACCATTAGTCCAGGTAAATCTTCTCCCATTGATGGGTTGGTCAATAAGTTCTAGATCACTTAGAATAGATTGAGAAGTAGATATGTCTCTTGGATTGAAGATCCCATTGTTTTTGTCATCAAAATTGAATATAGTGTTGAAATCTCCGCAGATTACCCAAGGGGTAGTAATGAGATTTCATAAGTGGCGTAGTTCATTCCAAAAATCGGGTCTGATGGATCTAGTATTAGAGCCATAAACACTAGTGCAAACCCAGGAGTGGTTATTTGTCCGGTTGGAAAATCCGATAGAAATGGAGAATGATCCCTTATAAAATAAAGTTCCAAGGACAAGGGAGCTATCCCAAGCAATAATAATGCCACCAGCAGTACCTATCGCTGGCAAGTAATCAAAGGCATCAATGCGCTTGCCTCCAATCAATCTCCAGTGGGATCTATGGAGATCATGAATTTTGGATTCTTGAAAACAAACAATGTTTGCTTGAGAATTTAAAATGATATCTTTGACTAAGTGACATTTTGAAGGTTTGCCAAGACCTCTAACATTCTAGATTAAAATTTTCATTAAAAAACAAAATAGGCCTAGTTATTTGATCTCGAAGGAGATCCAAGAAAATTGGAGTCATTGGAGGCTCTTTCCTTTTCAAGGGAACGAATTTTATCTAGGCATTATGACTTATGAGTAGGAGATCTTAGAAATTTAATGCCACAAGAATTGCTATAATTAATAAGTTGAGCATCAGTCGAAGAAGAAAATACTGAATTAATAGGATTAGGCATACCTTCTCTTGGATCTTCAGGTATTTTCTTCTTAGAGGATCGAGTAGGAAGAGAAACAAACCCTGCCCGCCTCTTCATTCCAATGTCCAGAAGGTTTCTTGGGCCTATCACTTTTCGGATTTGCATAGGTGCAGTGGTATGAAGTGATGAATTATTTCCCAAGGTTCTTGTTTCTTCATGTTCAATTTCAGCTGTAGGAATATCTGTCAAAGGATTTGGAATAGTATCAATTATTTGAGCATCACCCATATCATCAGATGAATGAAGATCATGCTCGAATTGATTAAGATTACCTTCTTCAAGAAAAGTGTCATCATCTGCCACATCATTATCAAGAATGTCATCATCACCACCCCAGTCTAGAAGTTCTTTATCAGAGGGAACATCTGATGGATCATTATGGGGTGATGGGTCAATGTCCAACCCCCATGAACAAAAATCCATTTATAACCGTCTGGTATTGGAATTGATGGGAGGAGGATTTTCAGGTGAGAGGGTAAAATCCCCTGCGTGTTGGAGTCGGTTGGGTCATCCTTAGGAGAGGAGTGAGACACCTTCCCTGGTCCAAAATCAGGGAAAGATTTGTTTAATTTGGAAATATCCAAGTTGGTGGAAGTAAGGTGCTTATCATAAGGCAAGGGGTCCTTGGTAGATGAGGGAAGATCAAAATCAGAGGAGTGCTTATCATGAGGTAATAAATTACCATCAGGAGGATTATCAGATTTGTGAAGATCTCGAGGCAAGGTCTCCAAGATGGGGGGTGAAATGGAGATGATCAAAGATTGATTATCTCGATGCTTCTGATCAACAGTCATCAGTGTAATGGGATCAGAGACCTTATCTCGAGGCGGGATTAAAACAGATGAGACCTTATCCCGAGATATGGGCAGGGATTCACATGTGGGATCAGTGTTTGATTTAATACAAGAATCTTGGGAGTTACTATCTCGAGGCAGGAGAGATGAATGCAATGTTCCAAACGTAAATTCAAAGTTCCCATCTCGAGGCAGATCAATGGCCGAGGATTGGCTAGCCTTTACGTTGCCACTGCATGGCAACAGTAAGGCCACTTCCTCGGGTTTCTCATGAGAAACCGGAAGAAGCGCTGGGTCTCCGGCCATCGGCCGATCAGCAGGAGGAAGGGGATCATCTCCTTGATGTCCGTAGGTGTCAATCATCTTCGAATGGCCGAGACCGGAGCTATGCTCAATGGTCTCGCCAGGATTATCATCAACGAGAGTTTGAGAGATGATTTCTTTACCTTTTGAAGCTTTAGAGACTTGATGAGTGCTGCAGCGAGTTGGATCTGGAGAACGACGAGGTTGAGAAACAGTGATCAGTGGGTTATGAGAACTTGAAGGGGGATTCGGAGGTCAGCGAGGTGGTACGTGAGGGTTCTGAGTAATCTGAGAATAGGCCTGAAACACTGGTCCATGCACAGCCTTGGAGTGAATAACGTGAGCTCCGTTATCTTCCAGCTTAACTAAGAAGCTCCTAACACCGACGTCCACCGTAATATCCAACGGAAACCTGATCGAAAGTTTTAGTCTAACCAGTGTTCTTAGATGCTCAAGAGTAATGTGTTCTTTCTTTTGAACATAAATAAGGTCACCGATCGGTCTGAGAACATCAACAATTGAATCCCAGTTCCAGCAATGGAGAGGAAGATTTGAGATTCTAATCCAGTTGTAATTTCCTGCAGCAATCGCGTGCGACCCAAATTCGGCAGTCCAATGGGAGAGGCTTAGTTTGCAAGGTCCATGAGAGGAATTCAGGGAGATTGGGCTTCTCTTAACCACCATTGCAGCATCTCTCGCAGAGGTCATGGTGAGCACAAAGTTATTGTTAAAAGGTAGTAATATGCTCACAAAGACCAGTATCCAAGCATTAAGGTAGAGAGGAGTGGATGGACCTGACACTTGCATTGCCAGAAAGAACCCTAAGTATCATCTTTTTTTAGATCCTCTTTGGATTTAAGAATGGCTTTAGTGATGGGAAGGGATACTCGAAGGGAAGCAGGAGAGGATCGAACAGGCACATGGAGAAGGGGTCTAAGTTCAAAAGTTTTATCCGGTGAAAGATATTTGGATCTCACTCTAGCCTTCTTCGTGTCCGGGCGATGAGGGGGAGTGCGCAGAGGGCATCGGATCGCAAAGTGGCCTACACCAGAGCATCTCTTACAAGTGAGCTGATGTCTGCATTCTTCGATCTTATGCCCTGGTCTCAAACATTTTTTGCAGGTTTCACCGGATTCCGTGAGCGACGACGTTTCAAAGTAGGTTGATCTTTAGGAAGGCTGAGCTTAGAAGATGGTGGTGAACGAACCACTTCAGCGAAGGATACTCCCTCCCTCACCGGAGAAGCTTTAAGGTCCGACTTGAGAGGAGATGAGGGATGAGAAGGCATGGAAAAAGAGGAGTAAGAACCAGAACCCCTTCTAGATCTACCACGAAAACTGCCACGAGCTCCGCCGCGGAGATGTCGGTAACCACCAGAGCCTTCATTGGTGCTACCGAGACCTTCACGTGAGCTTCCGAGAAATCTCATCCTGAGAGAGATTACTGTTCACCGTTCTTCATCCTACTGTTCACCGAGAAATCTTCTTACGAAGTGGATATGGACAAACTTTTAGCTGGGGAAATAGATATTGGTAATTGTGTTAGGGTGGAAACTTAGAACAGTAGGATTGAATGCTATTTATTCATCTGATTTTAAACCAACAAAAATGTGAACTATAAACGTAAATAAAACTCATAAGTTGTGTCTTGTCGGTGAGACTTAGAATGGATGTTTAAAAGAAATTTTCGAAATTTGTTGAGGCGAAAATTTTTATATGAGATGACCATACTTTGATTTAATTAAAATTAATCAAAATTAGATATTTAAACTTTTTTTTTTGTTTTTTTATTTAATAAAAATATTTATTAATATTAGCACTTTAAATTTTAATTAAATAATCAATATATGTACATAATAAATTTTTAATTAAAAAATAATGAATAGGATTGGATGTAGCTATTTATTCTAAAAAAATTTCAAAATTTTGTTGAGGCGAGAATTTTTATATGAGATGACCACACTTTGACTTAATTGAAATAAATCAAAATTACATATTTAAACTTAATTTTTTATTTAATAAAAATATTTCTTAATATTAATACTTTAAATTTTAATTAACTAATTATTCATTATTTTGTTTAATTAATTTTTAATTAAACAAAATAATGAATAGGATTTGTTTGGTTGAGGAGTTTGGCCAACTCACCTACCAAGGAAGCCATTTATATGGTGTCATTACAAGGATGACATGAACAATTGATTTATTTAGCTAGTTACGTATGTGTACCCTATATTTAAATGCTTACAATAAAATTTTCACAAATTTATGGCTAATATAGATGACAAGTGCATAGTGACTCTTAGGTGAGTGCACTTGTCGCCTATTGCAAGTAAAAAAATATTACAGAGTGGCGGATTTAGAGGGGGGCAAGGGTGTGCTCAAGCACCCCTTTGCCTATATATATATATATATATATATATATATATATATATATTATTACAATATTAATAATTATCATTCGTATGAAAAGTGATATCATTAATTTATTTTTTCAAAATTCTACCTACAATATTTAAAATAAATTAAATAAAAACAATAAAATTATTATATTAAATAAAATTGATGTTGGGTGACCATAATAAATAATATGGCTAACCAAAAACATGGATCGTCAAATATTTTGTTTTAAAATTTTATATTTAGATATATTTTTAATTGAACTTATCAATACATTATTATCAATTTTTTAGAATATTAATGTAAAAAATATTAATAATAAATATAAAACAATAAAAAAAAATACTATTGCTATTTCAAAATCTCTAAAAACAATTATTATAGTTTGTGAGTTTTCTTTCTTTGCTCAATCTCTTCCGACTTTCGAGTTTATATTTTATTTTTCATTATAGAGACTTATTATGTATTTTTGAAATTTTGTTTTATATCTGAATTAATTTGTTTAATTTTTGTGTTATTTTTGTTGTTTAAAAATATTTTATATTTATTAAATAATTATTTGATATTTGTTAAATATTTATTTGACTATTTGTTATAAAAATTGTTGTGAAAACTGTTAGATATTTGTTGTGATTATTTGCTATAATAAATTGATTATTTATAGATTATTTTTTAAATAATTGTTGCATAAATGAATTTATATTGTGAATTTATGATAAATAATTTTTTTAATAGAATTATTTGTCAATTTAGTGGTTAACATTTAGTTAAGTTATTTGCTAATTATGTAAATATGATAGATTTTTTTACAACTAAATAAACCAAAATTTTTAGATGGATGTATATTTTATATTTTTGAATTATTAATTATTATTGTCTCAATTTTAATTAATAAAGTTATTTAATGTTCATAAAATTTTTAAATTTGAATTCAGCATTCCCTAAATTTGAATTTAGCATTCCCTAAATTTTGTTTCTAGTTTCGCCACTGCCCTTAGCTGGGGCACTTGTCGCCTATTGCAAATAAAAAAAAAATCCATATACATTGAGAAAATTCTAAGACACAAACATTCTTTGCAAATCCCACAAGGAACAAAATTTTTTTGAATGCAAATTTTAATTCATAAATTAAATTTTAGAATGACCATAAGTAATAAGAATTATGACTATCAAGATTTGTACCCAATAAATCATTCAAAATTGTGGTTATTTCAACTGTTATTTATTATTCAATTTTTTTCGTACATAAACCGATTCCATATATTTCATGCATAATAACATGATTTTTTTTATAAAAATAAATTATAAAATAAAATATTTGAGTTGTTTCTTCAGATGAATAAACATCTTCATTTTTTCTTACTCGTAATAGTTCCAATTGTGCTTGCAGTAGGATATTTTGCCAACACGTTGGAGGTGAACCTCCATCAAGAATTGAACCCACATAATATAACTTGGATCTTAATAAAAAAACTTAACTTTTTTTTTTATTTTGTCTATTTTGTTGACTTTGGTTCACAATTTTTTCAAATATATATATATATATATATATGATAGAAGATAGGGTGTCGGTCCGTGACCCCTGGATGCCCAAGGCGTCCTTGGGGTGATCTCGTAGTTCATACCATTGGATGGGTTACTTTTTATTGGCATTGGAAACACATCTGAAGAGATCTTTCTTGATCAATCCCCTTGCCCCTCATTCTTCGAGAATCAGAAAAGATTCTTTTCGAGTTTGAATTTGGTAGAACCCTTGATAAACGAAAGAGATGCTGTGTATGAATCACTCACATATTCTTCTGAATTATATGTAGCCGCGGAAGCGTAGGATATCTCGATCTGGGAAAGAACGGGGTAAATCCCATATGACCTAATTTTTCCGATTCGGTAGTTCGATCTATGATTTCTCATTCATAAAAGTCCTAGATTTTCAATAAAAAAAATTACTTACAAACTCAGATTTCGAGATCATTACGGTAGTTTGCCGTAGTAGGCGAGAAAATCACCCGTTTGATCGAGTATGCTACTAATGAATCTCTACCTGTCATTATTGTGTGTACTTCTGGGGGAGCGCGCATGCGGAATGGTACCACTGGACAGAAGAATCTCTTTAGGTTTTCCTGTCCATCTATTAATTCTTTTATTCTAGTTAGTAAGAAAGAGGGATCATTTGATTTTGTTCGTTACTAAAATCCATTTTTTTTTGTATCCATGAACAAAATCATCAAAAAAAGATAGACGATTCCATTCGGAGTGTTTTTACCAATGTTTTGGATACTATGAGGAGTTGGAGGCTACCAAGATTCCACGCAAGAAGGGCAGTCGGACAAGTGGGTAATGTTGGGGTGAATCAAAAAAGTTTGGGTAGAGCCAGATCTAAGTGTTGGCTAGTGGTCAGTGCGAAACAAAACAATCAAGGAGAGAAACAAAGGAGAAACAAAACAAAATGCTCGTTGGAGAGCAACAAAACAAACAAACGGACAGATCAACAATCCGGCAAAATTGGGCGGTGACCGGCATCTGATACCATGATAGAAGATGGAGATAAGTATTTAGCCAGCATACAATAGATGATCCCTTTTGGTCATATTTATAGAACCAATAAATATACAAGTATAACTATACGTATGTATATACACATATACATACACAATGTACATACATCAAAATATATATCTTACACGCCCCCTCAAACTCACGGTGGGTCATAAACCGAGAGTTTGGCAATCAGAAACTGAAACCGTGAGACTGTATGTGCCTTAGTGAAAATATCAGCAAGCTGCTGTATAGAAGCAATATAAAAAAGAATAATACTGCCAGTAATATAATGATGACGAACAAAGTGAAGAGCGATCTCAAGATGCTTTGTACATTCATGAAAGACAGGATTAGCAGCGATTTTAATGGCACTCTGGTTATCACAGTGTATAGGAGTAGGGGCAGAGACAGAGGCACCAAAGTCCATCAAAATCTGTCACAACCAAAGAACCTCCTTAGCAGTAGAAGACATAGCACCATATTCAGCTTCAACAGTAGAAAGAGCAACAGTAGACTGTTTCTTGCTTTTCCAAGAGATAAGAGAATCTCCAAGAAAAATACAGAAATCAGCATCACAATAGGCGCGCAACTCAAGAGAAGATGTGGCAGAAAAAAGTAAAGAGCAAGATATAGTGCCACGAAGATAACGAAGAACTCGTAAGAGGGCAGCGTAATGAGTAGAGCGAGGAGCACTCACAAATTTACTAAGAACACGAATAACATATGCAATATCAGGCTGACTAATAGTCAGATAGACAAGAGCACCAACAAGAGCACGATAGCGAGTAGGATCAGGCATAGGCTCACCATCAGAAGAGGAGAGACGGTGATGCAGCTCAATAAGAGTAGAGGCAGTGCGAAGATCAGTGATATCAGCTCACCGAAAAATGTCAGATATGTACTTCTGTTGAGACACCAAGTAACCTCGATGAGAATAAGTAACCTCAAGACCAAGAAAATAATGAAGAGGGCCAAGATCTTTCATTTGAAACTCGGTGTGTAACCGCTGTTTCAAAGAAAGAACAGTATCAACATCATCACCAGTGATAACCATATCATCAACATAAAAAAGTAAAATAGTGATGCCTCGAGAAGTCTGCCGAGTGAAGAGAGCATAATCATAAGAGCTCTCTGTGAAACCAAGAGCAAGAACCACATTGTGAAACCGCTTAAACCAGGCACGAAGAGCTTGTTTGAGTCCATAGATAGCTCATCGAAGATGATAGACATGCTGAGAAGGATTAGAGAAACCAGGAGGAGTCATATAAACATCCTCAGAAAGATCGCCATGTAAGAAGGCATTGATCGCATCTAACTGATGAAGTGGCCAGTGACGAGCAGCAGAAATAGCAAAAAGAAGGCGAATAGTAGTCAATTTGGCCACAGGAGCAAATGTCTCCTCATAATCAATGCCATACTCCTAAGTGAAACCACGAGCAACAAGACACGCTTTGTGGCGCTCAATACTACAATCAGCTCAGGTCTTGACTTGATAGACCCATCGACAACTAATAGGAGTAACACCAGATGGAAGAGGAATAAGATCCCATGTATGCATGCGCTGTAAAGCATCAAGTTCTTCTGACATAGCCTGTTGCCACTTGGGATGTTTCACTACCTCACAATAGGACTGCGGCTCGGAATGCAAGTAAATAGTGGCAAGAAAGGCTTGGAAATCGGGAGAATAAGAAGATGAGAGAGAAAGGGCGTATCGAGCAGGAGGCCGACGAGGACGGTCTGGGTAACGACGGGGAACAGCAAGAACATCTTCAGGAGAGGATGGGCCGGTGGAGAGAGGAGTCGAATCTCCAAAATCACCAGAATTATCAATGCACCCAGAGGAAAGGGAAGGAAGAATAGAGGAAGTGTCGATGGAGACATTTGGAAAGGGGACTAAATTGGCAGTTGTGCTAGAACTCAGAAGAACTATGGAGGAGAGAGAAGAGGATGCAGTGGTAGTGGAAGACTGAAGAAATGAAAGATTTGGGAAGGATGAAGAAAAGTAAGGAGTATCTTCAAGAAAAGTGACATTACGAGAAATACGAAGACAGTGAGAATGAGGATCATAACAGTGATATCCCTTATGTTCAGAGCTATATCCAAGAAAAATACACATGGTAGAACGAGGAGAAAGATTGGTTCGCTCGACAGTGGGCAGAAGAACAAAACATGTGCAGCCAAACGTGCGAAGATGACCATAGGAGGGAGGAAGGGAGTATAGACACTCATAAGGTGTGATACCAGATAGAGTGGAGGTAGGAGTGCGATTAATGAGATAGACAAATGTAAGAATGGCTTCAACCCAGAATGATTGAGGGACAGAAGAGGCAAAAAGAAGTGCACGTGCAGTGTCTAATATATGGTGATGTTTATGCTCAGCGATACCGTTCTGAGCAAGTGTATAAGGACAGGACTACTATGGAAGAGTACCGTGAGTGGAAAGTAATGTGCGAAAGGATGTAGAGAGATATTCGCGTACCCCGTCGGAGCAAAAAATCTTAATACGTTTACCAAACTAAGTATATACCATTTGCGTAAATTGAGAGTAAATGGAAAAAATCTCAGATCAGGAACACATTAAATAAAGCCAGATATATCACGAGAAATCATCAACAAAAGAGATGTAATAGAAGAAACCACCAAGAGAAGAGAAGGGTGCAGGACCCCAAACATCAGAATGAACTAGATCAAAAGTAGATTCTGAAATAGATTCTCGTGAAGAAAAAGGAAGAGTAGTGGGTTTAGCAAGCTTACAACCCATACATGGATGTGGAGGAAGGGAAGAAACAGAACCAAGATTACCTGAACTTGTTATGGGTTTTAGGCGAGAACTAGATAAGTAACCGAGGCGATAGTGCCAACGATTAACAGAACATACAAAAGCGATAATATCAGAAGATGGAGAAGCTGGAAGATGAAGAGAATCTAAGTGATAGAGGCCGCCAACTCTACACCCCATCCCAATCCTCTGGCCTGTAAGATTGTCCTGCACGGTACAAATAGAGGAAGAAAAGGTAACTGTGAGACCATGATTAGTTAGCTGACTAACAGAAAGAAGATTGAGGGCTAGGCCAGGGACATGATGGACGTGAGGAATGTCAAATGAAGTGGACTTAAAACGACCACATTGTGTGACAGGATGAAGGCTCCCATCAGAAGTACGAACACTAGAAAAGGTATGAGGCGCAGTAATAGAGACTAGGTTAGAGGTATCGACAGTCATATGATGAGTAGCACCAGAATCTAAAATCCAGGAGGAGGAAGACATACCAGAGGCAACAGACGTAGCAGAGGAAACACTGGAGGGCAGAGCACGCTGCATAGCATAAATCTGCTCCGTAAGCTGAGCAACCTGAGAAAAAAGATCAACATAAGGAGAATCTGAAGCGGAGACAGAAGCAGCATGAGGGGAGGAAACAGGAGATCAAGGCGGAGGACGAGACTGTGATGACTGTTGCTGCTGTCGTTGCTGAAGCTTCAGACACTGATTCTTCATATGACCAGGATGCTTGCAGTAATGACAGATAATAGAATACTGAGTGGAGGTTGATGAAACTGGAGTTGGTGGCACAGAAGGTACTTTAGGGGATCGTGGAGAGGTTACAGCAAGAACTGTGTCTGTAGGGATAAGCCGTGGAGATAATGTGCTGAGACGTATTTCTTTGGCAATAACACTATGAATAACATCATCAAATGATGAAAGAGGGTCTCGATTGAGCAGTTGACTATGAACAACCTTAAAATCTGGACGAAGACGCATCAGAAAGTCAAAGGTGCGCTGTATTTGGTGAGATTGAGTGCGGATTTTGCAACATGTGCATTTTAGGTAAGTGGACGCCTCTAATGAATCAATCTGATGCCATAAGGACCGTAGGTCACTGACATATTCTCTAACAGAACGCTCACACTGCTGAATGTGAGTAAGATCCTTTAAAATGGCATACTAACGAGCAGAGCTGGAATGTTGAAACATATGAGCTAAGTGTTCCCACATTGCATGAGAAGTGGTAAGATGTCCAATTTCCATACGGACATCAATCTCACAAGACTAACAAATGATAGTCATGGTATGATAATCAGCAAGGGTCCATGATGCATCCGGAGTGGAGGGTTGGGGAGAGGTACCGTCGACATGGCCAAGTAGATCCATACCAAGTAAAACAATGCGAACAGTAGTAAACCATTCTCTGTAATAAGCGCCGCTTTAGTTTGATATTGACTGGAGCTAAGAAATGTGGAGTAGAGGAGGTTTACGCCATTTGTTGTTGTTGTTGATTGATTTTTTTTTAATATATATAAATATATAAATATATATAGATATATACTGTAGAAGGATAAGAAAAGAATCGAAAAAGAAGGATTTTTTTTTGGTTGTTGTTGTTGTTGTTTTTTTTTTAATTATTTTTTTATAATATGTATTATATATTATATTCGTACTAAGAATCAAAACAAATAGAAAAAAGTCAAAATTCTTGGGACTTGAGTGGCGAAAGTTCCGGGCTTGGAGTCCGTGTCGGTCTTCTGGTCGGGGAAGCAGTGGAGATCGTCTTGTTGAGAAAATCAAGGGGCATCGAAGGAGAAGAGCGGTTGGTCCGGTTGAGAAGACAGAGAGACGTCAGGGAAGCGGTAGATGTAGTCCGGTTGAGAAGATCTTCTGGTTCCGGTTGAGAAGACTGAGAGACAATCAAGAAGCTGTGATGGTGATGATTCCAAAGAGACAAACGAGTGGCGATGATGATCACGGCTGCAGAAGTAAAGCAAAAGAGGTGTTGCCCGGTGCAGATGGGTGTCGGAGATAGTGGTCAGTGCGAAACAAAACAACCAAGGAGAGGAACAAAGGATAAGCAAAACAAAATGCTCGTTGGAGAGCAACAAAACAAACAAACGGACGGATCAACAATCTGGCGAAATTGGCCAGTGACCGGCATATGATACCATGATAGAAGATGGAGATAAGTATTTAGCCAGCACACAATAGATGACCCCTTTGGGTCATATTTATAGAACCAATAAATATACAAGTATAACTATATGTATATACACATATACATACACAATGTACATACATTAAAATATATATCTACCATATATATATATATATTGTTTGTGTGTGATAAGCGCATATACCGTCAACCGCATGCTCATGGGCTAAGAACATATTTGATTGTTGAGCTCTTACGCCCTCACTCGGAGATACAAAATTTGGGTGATAAACCTTGTCATGCCCCGACCCACAAGCCCCGAAACGTGACAACCCGAGGAGGGATACCCCATTACTCAACCCTCGAGTTGCTACAAGGTTGACAAAAACCTAAAATTTTCACAATCCTGAACAAAAAGTTCACAAATAGAAATATCCAATGTTTTGAAAACCAGACCGGGAAGCGAACTGGCCTTATATTTTAGTCATGGATTGGTCAGTCAGACTAGATGACCCATTCCGATTGGTCCAGATGACGTCACACACACACACACACACACACACACACACACACACATATATATATATATAATATAATATAAAATTATAAATATTTTCTGTGATAATTGAATAATATATATTAAACTAACAATTTAAAGAAAAGTATTTAATAAGATAAAATCATAATAACAAAGTTAATTTGAGATCAAACATATAATCCCACATAGTTTTTCAAATTTTCAAACCAAAAATAGCACAAAATTTTACAAGTTAACCACAACATCCATACATAAATATGAAATTCTACCAAATCAACAACATAGTAAAAACTTATCAAGTTAACCACGCCATCTATACATTAATATGAAAGTCTACAAAATCAATAATATAGCAAAAACTTAACAAGTTAACCACAACATCCATGCATAAATATAAAATATATCAAATCAACACCATAGCAAAAACTTAACAAGTTAACCACAACTTCAATACATAAATATGAAAGTCTACCAAATTAACAGCATAGCAAAAATATTTTCATCTAATTTCTTAAAGGAGATGTAATCACGCAAGCCAATTTTCTTCATCCAACTCATCGGTAGTCATTCCTTGGACACCAACCATTGCATTATCATCATCCTCATTGACCACCGTATCATCTTCATTACCACCTAAAAAAATCATAAGAATATTAAATATCAACGACATTCACTATTGTAAAAATAATAGTTCAAAGACTTAATAAGATTAACCTTTAGATAAGTTGGTTGATTCTTCATCCATTCTTGGTTGCTCTTCTAACATAGATTCCAATTCATCATAATCAAGTTCTCTTTCCAATTCCTTTTCCACCACCCAAAATTTGGTCTTATCAATACACTCATAATCAATTGGATCATAAGATTTATCTTTTGAAGCCAACCTAGGGAAAAAATTAAATCAATGTTATATGAAGTATTTTATGAGCGTAAAAAAAACACAAATATTTGTACCTATGTTGCAAACGTAGGTTATAATAAACATATACTAAGTCATTGAGTCTTTGGTGCTCCAATCTATTTCTTTTCTTGGTATGTATACGTTCAAATACACTCCAATTATGTTCGCACCCAGAAGAAAAAACAATTTGACTAAGAATCCTAATTGCCAACTTTTGCAAATTAGAAACATCACAACCAAAGAATTTTCACCATTCATCTACAAAAATATATAGCCAAACTATGTTAATATATTTAAAAATCATAAAAATTAAAAAATCAATTATATGTCATATAAGTTAAAATATAGTGATTTCATTCTTACCAAGAGTACTAGTCTTGCTACTGTTTAAAGCAAGTGGGCGAGCAAAAGTCTTTTGTCTTTCCCTAAATACTTTCATCTCTACCATGAGTTCACTTGGTTTAAACATTGTTTGTTGCTCAATTACATCAAATATGCCTCGTTGAACCTCCAATTTTTGGCACAAGTTATGCTCATCAAACTGAAATGCCGAATTCAACCAATATGCAAAAACATGTATTCCAGTACGTAAATATTGGTTTAAACATTGTTTGTTGCTCAATTACATCAAGTATGCCTTTTCGAGCCCTATATATTCCATCATACACATATCCCATTGCCGGTTTTTCATCAGAATCACAAATCTGTAACAAATGAATCAATGGGCCCATTATCTTCACCACTATCAAGCAATTTCTTCGAAAATTTTCATCCAAAATAATTTACTTTACTTCTCTCCATTTTTGCATGTTAAGAAATATTTTGAAGTTTGAAGAAACAACCAAAGCTTGTAAGTAACTTTTATGGTCATGCAAACTCTACAATGCAATAAAAGTGGTGGCAAAGTGAGTAGCTCCTACACAAATAATTTCTGTCCAATTTGGTTGGTTTCTCAACCAATTCAAAACCCATTTATGATTATAGATGAAACCTGTTGTCTTTGAAGCAAAAATGGCCGAGCTATGAACAGAAGGCATTTCAGAAATATCTTTCATGACCAAATTTATAGAATGAACGGCACATGGAGACCAATAAATATGAACATACTTCTCTATAATCTTCCTTCCAGCAGCCTTGCCATATGAACAATATTTTTAGGACCAACTATTTCAATAATTTCTGAAAAGAGATTGCACAAAAAGTCTCTGCATTTGTAATAAAGCCTAAAGCATCATCTGACTAAATAAATATTATCCCTTTAGGAGAATATACTAGAAAATTGAGCAAAAATCTTTGTCTAGAATTTGTCCATCCATCACCCATGATTGTGCATCATGTTTCAGCCCAATTTTTTTGAAAACTAGAAATAGTCAACTTTACTTGTTGCTTGCAATCTCTTAACAAGTTAACTCTTAATGCATGATAACTAGGACCAATATAACCATGGCCCATACTTGCTATCTTGCTAATTGCAACTTGGAAAAAAGGAGAGCTAATATCATTAAATGGAATGCATGCATGATGAAACCACATTGCAATCGACATATCAGTATCATGTCATTTCTCCTTGCTTTGCAAAGAAGCCTTTATACTTGGTTAAGTACGATCGGTAATTCCATGTGTAAAATATGATTCAATGCTAGAAGAAGCTTCTCTTTTATCTTTGGAATTTGCACCCACACAAGTACTACTTTTGCCTACTTGACAAGAATTGTCTTCAACATCATCACCTTCAAGTTCATCAAAACATCCTTTCGTCTCTTTGTCCTTTTGAATATTTTCTTTCAATGATCCTTACATCAAAAACCAAACATTTGAAGGTACTTGCTTGCATGAATCAACATTGCCTTTTGATCCAGCAAGTTGTTGCTTCATTCTGTTAATTCCTCCTCCTGCATTTTGTTTATGACAAAAATTGCAAACAAACACTTTTTTCCCTTGAGAATTTTGCGCCTCACTTATATATCTCCATGCAATGTCTTTTTTTTTGTCGAATATTTACACTAGTAGATTGCACTTTATTCGATGGTGTCGATCTCGATTCATTAGCATCCATTTTGTCTGAATTTATAAAAGATTTTCAAAGAAACAAAGATGTTATACAGGAACACGAATGGAATGATAAATTTAAGAAACATTATCTAAGTGCACATATATAAAAAGCTCATTACTCATTACAAAATCACACAAGTAAAGTCAGTTTAAAAACATTGATGACCACTGCCCATCTAATCTCAAAACGAGTGACTCATAAGAAAAGAAGCTCCACAAAACAAAAGAATAATAGAGCTTATACTGAACTTCACATGTTCATTATTAAAAAAAATTTATTGTACATTTTCATAAGTTATGCCCAATCAATTTGCAAGTAAAACCCAGTTATATTTCAGGTTCAAAAACCATTTACTCAAGAGATAATATTGGAAAATTAAACATCAAGGTATAACCCCAACATACTTAATAGCAAATAACAAATTATTACAAAAAATAAAATAAAATAAAATAGATGGATTATTTTGTCAAAAAGCTGAATAAAGGTACAATCCTTAAAGAAGTTGATCATACAAAGATATTAGTTCTGTGAAACCATGTAACTTTGCAATAATCAAAGATAGACATTGATATATGCAAAATAACACTTCAAACAAATTAAAACAATCCAAAGATAATCAACAATAAAGAGTTAATAGATCCACATTGATTATAGAAAAAAACATTTTGAGAACCTTTTGATCAAAATGTGACACCTTAGGTCAACAACAATAAGTATTGGCCTTGCAAAAGGACAATTAACAAAAATAAAAAATGGATACAATAAGAGGATTTATATCATACAGACTGCAAATTCAATTAGATAATGGTAACACTGGATGTTCCATCCATGATCGATCCAGACAAGCTTATCAAACGACAAAAAATAAATTGACACAAAAGATGATGGTACAAAATAGTAAACAAACATACAAATATACAATGATACAAATGCTTCTATTGAGGACATGTACAACAAAAAACACCACCTAGCAAGAAAATACATCAAATGATTCAAAACTCACATTTAATTCATTCCAGCAGCACATATGAACAATCATCTACAAGTTCTAGCAAGCACTAATACATCTTTGTTGGTATAAAATCATGCTTCTTTTGTACCTCTAACTACCAGAGGGTATCAACTATCAAAAAGCAGTGGCTACTTCTACTTGAGTGCCACAAGCTAGTTTTACAGCCCAGCAAACTCAGTCCTCACACCTCATGATCTGCTCGGCATCCTATATGACCAACTCGTTTACCCCTTCTTCCTAGAGCCTATGTGTCAACTTCTCTGTCGACACGATGAGAATCAAAACATTGAGAAGATGAGATCATGAGAAAAATGAATGAGAACATTGATTAGAAAATGAGATCATTAAGAAGATGAGAGAAATGAATGAATGAAGGCAAGAGGCTATCAGTTGTGAGTCTGGACTCTCTAGACAAAGAGGAAGACAACATTCCAAAAGTAAAGAATAATTAAAACCTAATCCAGAAATTGAGTTTTGCCCAATTCCGGTCCAACTGGCCGGTTCACCAATTTTAGCATGGTTTAACCGGTTCCAAGGTTGGTCAAATATTGATATTAACTCGGACCGGACTAAGATATCGTTCCCGATTTTTTTGGTCAAACTAGCTGGTCCAGTCCGGTTTTCAAAACATTAGAAATATCCAATGCTACGGAGTACAAATATACACATGGGAAGCTACACACTCAACAACAAAGTAAACTGAAATCAAAAGTTAAATAAAACATCACACAACAAACTTGACCTATGAAGTAGAACAAGTGATAACAACACTAATTTTCAAGCCCAACTTTGGTGATGGATCCATAGATATCGTACAATGTAAGTGTGCTCAGAAATACAAATACACAAGTCTAGAGATGAAAGAAAACCAATACCACCAGCAATGCCCAACACTCCACCATGTTGTTTCACCAATAGAACCTGAAATCTTAAAAAGGGGAAAGAGATAGGGTGAGCAACCTTGGTTACTCAGTAAGTGGTTTCAAACATAACTGAACAGAATATATATTCAAGACATAACGTTTCAAAATTTCAAAATTTCCAAAAGTAACAGCAAACTACAATAAAGTTTTAAACTCCGGTAATCAAGAGCCAAGTATAGGTTTTTCACACAAGTATAGACAAAACCTCGAAGTTTTTCATCAAGTATAAAGAAAATACAAGTACGAAAACCTACAAATAGTATAAACTTCAACATGGTCAAATAAAGCTTCTAATACTCACAGAATAACCAACATGACAATAGAATGAGTTTTAAAATCAATAACACATAAAAATCGCCATCCAATCCCTTTATTTCCCCAAATACTCACAAGAGATTATGTTTCAAGTTATAAACATGGAAGCATAAATTCTTTACCAAAATACAAAGTTGCATTGCAAGCAACCCACAATGGTTTAGAAATCACTCTAAACCTTCGCCGTGGCCGTGGCTAGGTCCAGAGCTATCAAGGTATTCATGACCTTAACGTTGACCCATCGGTTCACTGTCTGGTGACTCTGGCTCCCTGACGACCGTCCAATCAAGGTCCTATACCCCCTCTTGAATTGGTCGAACAAAGATCAGCCGATCTATCATGCCACCTCAAAAGGCTGGCCTTGAAGACCGCCTACTGCAGTAGGATACCACCATGCAAATAATGCAATACATTCATCACAACACAGATTCCATAACTATGGCATCAATAAAATATCAGGAATCCACGCCATTTCACAATCATCCATGCTAGAAGCATGACAGGATAATTAAAGCCTCATAAATCAATTCAACTCGAATATAGGTATAAACATAAATATTTTCAATTGAACATCACCTTTTCAACATGAATCAATAAGGTAGAGATTCATTTTCAAACCTCTCAAGAAGCATGAACATTCTTGCCAAATTAAAAGGTTTTTCGGGTATAAATCGGTAACAAGAAAGCTCATCTCAAAATGATCAACCTTTCATATTAAGTGATAAAACGCACGTATAAATCTCAATTCAAATAAAACAAGCATTAGAATCATATTCTACTTTAGAAATGTGCAACAACAAAACCCACTTACAACTTTGGCAATTTACAATTCCCCGAATGCTCTAAGCCTCTGCCAGCTCCTCGCCCCTATGTAAGCTTTCACCTCCTAGCCAAACCCACATATAAGAAAGAACGAGAATTAAACAAAGCACACCAATTGATATAAAAGAAACTTTAGGTCACACTGATGTGTAACCCTAAATCTACCCTAGGGTTAGCTCAAAATTTGCTTCTCAGGTTACTAATGAACACCTAAGGTCTTGAACTTCAATATAAACCAAAGAATGCAAAGGATCACCAAAGGTTTGCCGGGGCTACAACAATATTACAGTGTTCAAGAACCCTAGCAAGCCATGGATATGGATTCAACAATCCAAGGAAGCTATAACAACCTAAATCAAACTCTAAACTTCTCAAAGCAAAAGTCAATAAGAAGCACATGAATCAAGCCAATAAATCAACCCCTAGATCAACCATCCTATGAACACAAGGAAAAGAAGGCAAAGGAGAAGCTTACCTCCAAAAATCCAAGGAAAAGAGTGAATCCAAAGCTCTAATTTTGCAAGAACAAGGGCTTGCAACCTTGCTTCTTGCTCCATAGGAAGCACAAGGCAGAGGAGGAACAAAGGAGAAGAAAGGTTAAAGGGTTACGGTTTACAAAGACTCTATGCTTTTTAGAAAACACGAGAGTCCTTCAGGAAAAAGCATGGGTGTGCTTTACCCTGTTCAAATCTTTAGAATTTTAAAAAACACTCAACACGGGAAGGAGTCTCAGAGCAGGGTCGTGCTCTTCGAAGCACGAGCGTGCTTATTATAGGTTCGCTGATTTTGCTCCAAAATCAAGCCAAAAGCCCTCCAATAGAAAAGCACGGGCATAAACAATGCCTAAACACGGGAGTGCTTATGTTTTTAGACTGAAAAACAACCAAAATGACTAATTTACACTTGCAAACTCTCCCAACTACACCAACACTTCCGAAAACACTCAGAAAAGATGACCAAGGCGAAGAAAAGCTCACTAATACTACAAACCCACACCACAATAGGGAACTCATTATCAATACTGTGCCTAGTAGAACTTGAACTCGGCCCACTTAAATCCCCTCACCAACATCCTAAGCAGTAAAGCTAATACTGCTAGGCTATCAAATCTTTGACTCAAACTTATATCATCAGACTTGTAAATCATTTAACAATTTCAATTTAAAGAATAAGTTCAAATATCATAAAAATTTGGCTGAAAATTTGTTATTGGTCCCTGGATTATATTCCAATATTCATTTTGTCCAATGAATCCAATTAAAAGATTTATTCAAAGTTTGATTAAAAATCTTTGTAGTTTTGGTTTTTAATATATATATATATATATTGAACAAAACAGCTTATCTAACAAAATATAACCTACACAATTAAAGAGTTGAACATTAATCTCATTAAGTCTATATCTATGAAAATTCTTGAAAAACAACTTAACATGAAAATCAGAATTAATGGAGTTCCTTAATGAGCTTTTAGATTTATGACCCTGATGTAAACCTGGATGATATATATATATATATATATATATATTCACCATCATATACAACTCAACAAGTTTTAATACAATTTAGAAAACAAAAACAAAAAAGAAAACCTCATCACCACCATGTTTAAAATATTACTATGCATAAAAATATTGAAATATAAATATAGTTATTAAATATCCATTTGGTACGGATAGATATATGTATTTAGCCAATAAAGGTACACACAAATATATATTAATAAAATTTTCTAATGGTGTACATGTTAATATTTACTTCATAATTGAGATAATTAAGCCTAAGTTGTTCAACCAATCCAATAAAACTGATAAACTAAAAACAATTATTATCTGTTCCATTTGTATTCTAATTGGTTTAGTTCGTTTCTGTTTAAGTGGGATGCTAAACATTTAATATAACTCGACCTAACAACTAAAAAAATTTTAAAAATATTTTGTACTATTTACAAATAATCAGATATCATATTTAATTTGATTGAGATGTATAAAAAATAACCAAGAATTATATTTAGTTTTCTAAGGCTCTTTAATAACTTTATATGATTAATCTCAATTTATGATTTTGTTAATATTGGAAAAGGGACTCATACCTAAACCTTCTTTAAAACAAGTCATTGGGGTAAATTTTTTAGTAGCTCACTAAACTTTGGCTGATTTTCACTTTGATTACCGAACTTCAATTTGCATCAATTTGATTATTCAACTCTAATTTGATTTCACTTGGTAGTAAATTAAAGGATTTCGGCACCCAAATGAATGATGTGGCTTTTTTCGATGACATGGACACATCTAATAGACTTAATAATGTGTCATGGGGAGGAATGATTTGGATTTTCAAACAAATATTTAATCAATTAGGGGTTGAAATTCTTGATTTATTGCCCGGTGAAATCAAATTAACATTGAGTGACCAAATTGATGCAAATTGAAGTTCGGTGATCAAAGTGAAAATAAGCCAAAGTTTAGTGACATAGTAAAAAATTTACCCCAAGTCATTGGCATGCATATATATTCAAGAATCTCTTTGAATATGTTCTTACAAACATTAAAATTGGCATTACATTATTCTTGAAGGACGTAAAATTTCTAAAAATCTAACTTGTAGGATTTAATTTAACATCATCAAGTATTTTTTTTTTATGCAATTGTAACATCCCCGTCAATCAGGTGACCTAATCTTCAATTCCTGATAGATATAACCATAATCACCTAGAACGCAAGTGTACGTATTGATCAAATAATAAAGTGTGCTACAAAGCAAGAGTATCGGTCCTCAAGAAATTAAAGAATACTACTACTGAATCTAAATCCGACAATCAACCTAATCAAAATGGTGAAGTGTAAAAACAAACTAAACACAAGAGTCAAAAACTCAAATTGATAGTATCTCTAAACAAGCATGAAGAGGCTGTGTTCGGGCATAAATGTTCCCTAGGGTTTGTTAGGTCTCGAACAATGGTTGTATAAAATTTTGCAATCTAACTGAGCTAAGAGAGTTTCTTAAAACATGCTATCTCCTTTCTCAAAATGAATAGAAACTAGTCCCATACAGTGATGATATAGACAACCCTATGACCGTAGTGCACTCTATGAACTCTATCTAGAATAAGCAAGCATTCAAAATATAGATAATCCTTCTCTCAAAGTAATTACCCCTAATCCCATATGAAGTAAAATCTGAATCTCTTCATGAAACTACTTCTTATGATTGTATTATGAATGGAATTTCATGCTATCTAATTCACTCATAAGGATTACAGAGGAAAAATCTCAACTCCAAAGTACCTAATCTCTATAAGAACTCATAATTCCCTTCAATTGTTACTTGCCTATACTAGGTGGGTCTCTCAACTCGTCACACAAGCACATCAACACATGGATTCAAGGCTCTCGCTAAATTAGAATCCAAGACATTGGAGACACAAAATTGAATTCAATAATAAAAGATTGCAATTAACAAATCAATAAAAGAGTAATAAAAATCCACAACCAAAGTCAATCAAATTGTAAACCCTAGAGTTCAACAATGTCCAAAAGCCTATAAATTAGTTCTCCATCAAAGGAGAACAATTATACAATCCACTAGAGACAAGAGAAATGAATGAAGACGTGAAAACCCCTTTTTCTCTTCTTGCTCCTTGAGATGCGTTAAGCTTCCTCCTATCATCCACGAATGCCGCCAAGGATGCTCCTCGATGGCTCCAATGGTGTGCTAGATGGTGGGTGAGTCTCCTCTCCTCGATAGATTACCCTAGAAGACTTAAGAAGTTTTCCCTCTTTCTCCCTTTACTTAGGCGTCAAAAGATTGTCCAAAAATCCTCAACAGAATCTTTTATAGTTAACCACTCACGGGCTCCTTATGGGCATAAGAACAAGCGGTAAGGAGCTAGAGATGATGGGTTGTGTGCCTTATGGGCATCTTACATACAGTCGTAAGCTCCACTTGTAATTTCTTCCGTCTTGATATTACAGCCTAGCTTACAGCCGTAATTGCTAAACGGTAAACCTCTACGGATGGCGTTTGGGACCTCCTTTATAGGCTTATGTTGCTTCCCGTAAGCTCCTTAGGACAACTTTTAAAATCCAGTTTATGGGTGTAAGTCTTGCTCGTAAGTCCCTTTGTCTGGTTATTATGCTCCTCCTTACAGGCATAAGTATACCTGTAAGGTTCTTTGGATGGGCCTTACACCCGTAAGTCTCACCATAAGGTGACCGTAATATGTTTTGTCTGGCCTGTTTTTCATTCGTTAATGTTAAGAGAACTCTATTTCTTAATTTTAGCTCCAAATTTCTTACTTTAGCTCTCTCTCTCTCTCTCCTCATTAAATGCTGCCTACCAACTGAAAAACAATATACACCATGTTTAACATCATCTTCGGAATAAACACCCTAATACATGTCAAAAACTTAAAAAAAAAAAAACAATATAAGTGATGTACAATTATACACTTAACAATTCCATAGTAACCTAGAATCATCTACATCATTTTGCAGTGGGTGTTTACCTAGCATGACCAATGACAGTATCTCTAGATTAACTTATATAATTTCCTCTAATTTCTCACTTTTAAGGGCAATCAAGACACCCTCTTTAATTAGCATTAACAGTTTTATTTTTCCTAGTAATGTGCAGCCAATATCTTCTACTATGGACAAATTAATTAAATTCCTTTCATAGCTTGGAGCATATATGACATCTTTGATTATTCACTATATTATCAAAAATTTAAATTTTTACCATACAAATTTACTATATAGTATTGTTTATTTACTGTTTATTGGGTCCCCTAAAATAATCATATTCTCCACTGCTCTAGGGTTGCATGGTAAAAGATTGACTATTGTGAGGTTATGGTCCATGATATATTATCTTGGGCACATATGATAGGGCGTCATTACTTTGTTAGCCCATCTTACATGGTAAATTTCTAGATGGTCATTTAACAACCATAACTGATGTATCTTCATACTTGCATACCCTTTAACGTCACTTGCCATCTTTGTCAAAAACAACTGAAAAAACAAAACTTGTGTACATTTTCATTCAAAATCATCAACTATAATAATGCTTCTTATATTATATGATTTATAAGAAAATAACCAATCATGGTGTGCACATATGATAAAAAAAACTCCAATATTAAGAATCCAAATAATCAGAGGAGAATATCTGTGGTGATCATAAGGAGGTCTGCCAATTTCTTATAATCTTTTGCCCAATATCTTTCTTTGCACTATTGATATTTGGATTTTCTATACTTTAATTAGCTTATATTATTATATGTCTTTATAATAAATTTTGCCTTTGCCCTTAGAAAACCCTCTTTTCATAAATTACGCAGTGTCTTTTTGACTTCTCTTTAAATTAGTCTTTCACATCTTTGGACCCCTGACTATAGAATAGCTCCAACTTCCCTTCAACTTTCACATGCATATACATTAAGAAGTTGAGCCACTAAGTGGTTGAAGACATTCAAATGATTTAAAAGACTATCTCTTGTTAATCCACAATGATCATTATTTCTAACTTTTTCTCAATCCCATCAAATGCTATATGGAGGCCTTGTTGTACCAAAATTACCTTCATGTTTTTTTACCATAAATCAAAATTTACTTTGCTATAATATAAAATTTCTCACCTCAAACTTTGCAAAGAACAACTTAGAAATTGTATTAGTTTGACAAACTAAAATCACAATCTTGCTCTTTGTTACCATTTGTTGGCGCATGTAGAAGCATAGATAAATCTTGAGATAGCCCATGATTCACAATTTGCAAGCTTAAAATTAACAATACAACATAGAAACAATAGCAAAGTACTCATTTATAAAGAGAACACCAAGATTTACATGGTTCAAAGACACAACTCTTACACTTACATCCATGGGGAAAGAAATAATATTAAAATCCATGATAGTGACGCAAGTATAAGTGCTGATCGTGCAATAGAATGTATACTACCCATTTTCTCAAGGTGAATAATAATTGATCTGGTACGATACTGATATAGAGAACTCTATGACTACAATGCAATATATGAATTCTTAACAAGAATAGAAAAGTATTCAAAATGTAGACAAATCTTCTCTCGAAGTAATTATCCCTAATATCATAGAAAGTAAAAATGAGATCTCTCTCATGAACTACTCCCTACTATTGCAAAGAGGATGAAATTACTTGTCAATTCACTCAGAAGGATTGTGGGAGGAGAACTCTCGACTTCAAAGTACCCTATCTCTAGGACGTACTCACAATCTCTTTTAATAGTGGCTTGTCTATGCTAGGTGGGTCTCTCGACTCATCACTCAAGTATATCAAACATGAATCTAGGGCTTTCATCTCAATAGCATTCAAGATAATAGATACATGGAATTGAATTTAATAACAAAAGATTGCAATTGAAAATCAATATAAAAGCATGAAAGATCAACAACCAAAGTTAATCAAATCATAACCCTAGATTTCACTTATGCCCAAACACCTACATATTAGTTCTTCATCAAAGGAGAACAATCAAGTAATTCACAAGAGACAATGAACATGATTAAAAGCAGGAACCCCCTTTCTAAACTTGTCCCTTGAGGTTACTAATGAACTTCCTTCTTTCCTTCCACAAATGTCACCAAGGTGCTCTAGGACGGCTTCAATTATCTTCCATGAAGATGGGTAAGTCTCCTCTCCTTAATGAATCGACGTAAGAAATCTAGAGAAACTCTTCCCCTTTTTCCCTAAGCTTGGTCATCAAAAGATTGTTTTGAAACCCTCGACAGATTCTCTTATACCTAGCCACTTGAGGGAACTTTATGGACAGTAAGAAGGTTGAGATGATGGGTTGTGTGCCTTACGGGCAAACTTACGGCCGTAAGTCTCCCTATACGGTCTTCTGTCTTGATGTGACGGCCCAACTTACAGCCATAAGTATTGTGTCGTAATCTTCTCTACATGGCTCTTATAACTATATTTAAAAGCGTAAGTTACTCCCTGTAAGCTAATTTGGACAGCTTAATATAAACCCTGTCAACTCATGATGAAACCCTTAACAAAACTGGCCCGGGTTGTTTGCTAGTTCTAGTTTAGGAAGGAACCTCGACCCGTTGCTTATGTCAAGCAAGAACCTCGTTATGTAAATACATCATGAAATAGTTGCGGAAGGTTGTTCGATAAGTCGATGGTTGAGTGCTACGGAAACTTTGATAAGCTTTAATAGTTTTCGAGTAACCAAACATAATTAAGAAAAAATCTCATAATTTTCTGGTAAAAGGTAATCTGATTATTTCAGCCGAAAAAGCTTCTTAAATAGGGGAATCAATGAATTTTGGCAACTATCAAAATCTCTAAATTAATATAAAAAATTGTAATTTATTCAAACTAAGTAGGGAAAATACAACTTTCTTGGCATGCAAGCCTCACAATCTCCAAATTAAGCTAAACTAAATAGGGAATAAAATAACATTTTTTTTTTTTTGCTAAAGTTGATTCTCTAATAAAGCTAAAATGGTAAATGATCTTTAATTTTGATTTGTGCCTTTTATGTTGCATCCTCGAAGATTTTTTCATGAAGTCGAATTTGAGTGATAGATTTCCCGTCATGTGACACAACTTCTTCACTTTAATGGGCATCCACAAATTAACTTGGGCCCAAACTTCTCTAATCAGCCTATTTAAAGCCTCCTTGAATTGCTTACTTCATGAATGAGTGACTGGACTAATTGGAACTTGAATAGGAATTCTGCTAGTCATGTCGTCATCCAAGTCCTTATGGTATGGCTTACAGGCGTAAGCCTTGCTCGTAAATCTCTCTATTTGATCCTTATGCTCCCCCTTATGGGTATAAGCATGCATGAAAGGTTCTTTAGCTGAGGCTTACGACCGTAAGTCTGGTTGTAAGGTGCCCGTAAGGTATTCTGTCAGGCCTGTTCTACAGTTGTTAATGTTGAGAGAGGTCTATCTTCTGTTTTGACCCTTAATTGCTTCTTTTGACTCTTTCTCCTCTTTAAGCACAGTCTAGTACCTGAGAATAGAATTTTCACCATGCAAGTATCATCTTTCACAAGAATACTCAAATAGATGCCGATGATACTTGTTTTGGAAAGATTACAATAATATACATCCACTATAATGAGAAGAACAAATATACATCCACTATAATAAGAAGAACAAAATATAAGGGAAAGATTACACTTGTTTTGGTAGCCCAATGTGATTCAATACGTAAATCTTGATTTAAAGAACAAATTACTAACATGATGGACGCGCTCTAGGATTCTATATGTTACAATCTAGTCTCTTTAATAATTCATAATTAACTAAGGATTAAATCACACAAACTTTTTTAATTTGGCAATTCAGTTGATCTATTAATTCATAATTAATTTGAGTATATAAATCAATGACACCCTTGCTTAGTATTCAAAGATTTTCATTAATCAAAATGATGTCAAAAGCTTTAGTATGCTATGGCGTATATACTACTATTTCAATTAAATTGTTATCGTATGTAATTTTATGAAGACATAAATTTAGAAGAATAATTAACTCCTATATATAAAAAAATTTGTGCCTGATAACTTTTATTTACACTCTCTAACATCTGAAATTCTAGATGAATTAAATACCTAATAGCAATATTATTTTCAAGTTATAGCTTCAATTGGAAATATTTAAATATTCATGGATTATCCAGTTTTTCAAAAATAAATAAATAAATAAATGTTTAGGATACAACTCTCACAAACTTCTCATCAATGCTGATGACAAGTACATAGAGAAAAATTCTAAAACAATAACCTTTATTTTGGAAAACCTAAATTGACTCCTTTAATAATAATAATAATAATAATAATAATAAGTGGTAATTGTCAAAACCCCCTTGACAATTTTCTTTATGGACAATTACCCCTCCCAACTTTTAGTATCCTCAAAAAACCCCTCCTTTTTCTTCAATTGACTTTTCAACCCATCATGCATCTAACGGATAGAAACAGAGTCAATTAAAAATTTTATGGACGATATTACCCTTACATGGGAAGTTGTGGACAACCACTATATAGTGCGAAATGACCATCATGTCCATTATGTAACCACTTTGGCACTTGAGAAGAAAAAACCAGAAGATAAACAGGTTTTTTTTTTGTTCATCTTTATTGGCGAAACTTTTTTCTCTCTTCGGCCTTTCATCTACTTGCAAGAGAGAACCCGCACTTCTTTCCCTTGTTCGCCAAGCATTTGATTCCCAAGGATACTGTGTTATGGAGAAAATAGTTACTAGAAGCAAGCTTCCTTATGACCTATATTGTCATTCCTCGAACGCAAAGAGGTGAAATTTGCTCTCCGCTCATTTCTTTTCTCCTTCTTACCGAGTCTTGGATACATTCTTTGGCTTACAATACTGACCTTGGACCTCCGCTGTCATCTTAACTTCCTTCTCATATTGGTAAGCTTCTTTCTTTTTCTAGTTTCTTACCTTCCTTTTTACTTTAGAGTACTATGGATTTCTATTCAAGTCCAAGCTTCAACAACGGGAATGGAAGAAGGACCACCTTCGATGGATTCTGATTTCAAGTCCTTGTTCAATGTTGATGGGTCATTGGGCTTAGAATAAGTCATTAAGAATTTATGTTATAGTTTTACATTATATGTTAATGTGTATTTGATTTAAGTTTAGTAGTTTTTGTTTAATAGTTTTGGGTTTCTGTTTACAAATACGCTTTTTACGTTTAATAATAGTTGTTTTCGTTTAAGTTATCTTGTTTCCGTTTATCAATCCTGGTTTCTGTTTAAGCTAACACATTTCCGTTTAATAGTCTTGGTTTCCATTTAACAATAGTTTTTTTTTGTTTAAATTACGTTGTTTCCATTTATCAATCCAGGTTTGTGTTTAAGCTAACGCGCTCATCCATTACAACATAGATCACATAAAAATGATCACATGGCAAGCAACAACAACCATTCAAATCGATTCTAGCCAAAATCAAACTACCAAATTACTAACAAATCAATAAAATGATCCAAAAAAGATTTGATCTTCAAAGTCAAATACCAAAACCATCACCAAATCAATTAAACAAGAACAAGAAGTTTAGGGAATCAGAACGTAAAAGAGTTACCTTTTCATAGATATATGGATTAATCTCTCCCGCTCTGAGTTGGGATGAGGCGGCCTAGAGAAATGATGCAGCTTTTCGCCTTCTAGCTTTGCAAAGCGAAGGATTAAATGCTCATTTGCATATTACCCCCTCAAATCCTCTCTAATTCTCAATTAATTCTTCTTCACAACCTCTTTCTCTCTCTCTTTTTCTTTCTTCGTTTCTTTAGTATTAAATGCTAATCTAATTTATCGGCTTATTTGCATATTACCCCTTCAAATCCTCTCTAATTCTCAATTAATTCTTGTTCTATAAACTTTAGACTATTTTACCATAATCTTTTAAATCATGCAGATTTCTATCAATATTTCCCTCTGAATTTAGAAATTATTACCCCCTCAAATCCTCTCTAATTCTTAATTAATTCTTGTTCTGGTTTCAAAATTATCTTCATTTAAAATATGATTTAATAAAATGTGAATTTGAATATGAGTTATTAGAAGTTGAAGTAAATTAAATATAAAGATAAACTTTAAAGTTTTACGTTTAACAATAGTTGTTTTTGTTTAAGTTATCTTGTTTCCGTTTATCAATCACAATTCCCATTTAATTTAACATGTTTCCGTGTAACATTTTCGGTCACTGTTAAATGTTTTACTTTTAATTTGTTGGGTTTCAATAGTTTTACATTATATGTTAATGAGTATCCGATTAAGTTTGCTAGTTTGTGTTTAATAGTTTTGGTTTCTATTTATGAATATATTTTTTACATTTAACAATAGTTTTTTTGTTTAAGTTATTTTGTTTCTGTTTATCAATCTGGGTTTCTATTTAAGTTAACATGTTTCCATTTAATAGTCTTAGTTTCTGTTTAAAAGTAATTATTTTTGTTTAAATTACCTTGTTTCCGTTTAATTATCTGGGTTTGTGTTTAAGCTAACATGCTCCCAACAATCAGCCCCATGGTAAACATTTTGACAATTTCAAATTTATCCATACAAAAAAATGGACATAAATCGGATGAATAGGAATTAAAAAAATACACACACATGTACCAATTCAAAATCTCCAAGGGGATCGAGATAAGCCCTAAATTGGTCCTCCATCTCAAGCCTCTTCCTTCCTCGCTTAGATTACACCTCATACCTCTCACCCTCCTCATCCTCCTTCCGTCCCATCAGATTTTTTCAGTTCTCCAAAGTAAAGCACATCCCCCATCAGTATATTGATGCTCGCCAGTCTCTTCCTCTTCAAGTCTGAGCCGAGGCCGAGCGAGCCTTTCCCACCAGACTCCGCCGCCAAACTAGAATGCGAACCCAAAGAATCCATAGCAACAAAAGGCGGCAACGAAAACGGTCGAAGCCCACTAGAGATGTACGGTGAGGCTCAAGGTCTTCCGAAAAATGTTTGAAAAGAAGGCAAAAAAAAACTAACCGGGTGATTTGATGGTTAAAAGTATAATTTTTCAAAATGATGATGTGTTTTTTTACATGATCACCAAGGGCAAAGATGGGATTTAATTAAACGAGCTAGACAAAATGATCTGCAAGGGGAAAAATTGAAGTGAAACAAAAAAGAAGGGTTGTATGGCAAATTCAGAAGTCAGAGAGGATGTCTGGGAAGTTTTGAAACTATTAGGGGGTAAAATATAATTTTCCCTAATAATAATAATAATAATAATCTATACATACTATTAAAGTAGATGTATAAACTGTCCTAAGAGTGATTCAAGGAGTAATTTTAAATTCTTTTATTATATTTATTTTATTATATTAAATATGATATTAATAATTGAAAATTTTAATTACTTAATAGGCATTGATTTCATCATGGGCATTAAATCGGTTTTATACTAAATATTTAATAAGATCTTCTAATGGAAACAGATGGTGATATGATTGGAGAGGCTTTCAAGGAAGATTTTTAAATTTTTTTGCATATATTCAAAGTGGCAGTGATTTCATCATGACCATTAAATCGGTTTTATATTAAATATTTAACAAGAACATATGGTAATTTGATTAGAGAAGATTTCAAAGAAGATTTTTAAACTTTTTTTTTAAAGAATTTTTTCCATTATATTATGAACATATAAGATTTAATGAAATTAATTTCATCATGAGCATTCAGTTGGCTTTATATAAACTGCTCTGAGAGTGATTCAAGGAATAATTTTAAATTTTTTTATTATATTTAAATTTTTGTTTATATTAAATATGGTATTAATAATTGAAAATTTTAATTGCTTAATAGGCATTGATTTCATCATGGCATTAAATCAGGTTTACATTAAATATTTAATAAGATCTTCTAATGGAAATGGATTGGAGATGATTTTAAGGAAGATTTTTAAAATGTTTTTGCATATATTTCATTGATTTCATCATGACCATTAAATCGGCTTTATATTAAATATTTAATAAAAAAAATTGATGGTAATATGATTGGAGAGGGTTTCAAGGAAGATTTTTTTTTAAAAGAATATTTCCCATTGCATTATAAACATATAAGACTTAATGGAATTGATTTCATCATGGGCATTCAACCCGATTTATATTCACCATTTAATAAGACCTACTCATCGTGGTCTTTGAAAACTGAAAATCTTTGCTAAATTTATTTGGAAGTATTTTTTTTAAAAAAAAAAGATTAAACGACATTTATTTGGTATTACATAAACTTTATATTAAACATTTCATAAGACCTACTCATGGAAATGGATGATGGTCTTTAGAAACTGCAAAACCCTTTTCTTATATATATTTAAAGGGGCATTGATTTCATCATGGCATTAAATCGGTTTTATATTAAATATTTAATAAGATCTTCTAATGAAAATGGATGATAATCTGGTTAGAGAGGGTTTCAAGGAAGATTTTAAACTCTATTTTAAAGAATTTTCCCATTGCATTATGAACATATAAGATTTAATGAAATTGATTTCATCATGGGCATTAAGCCGGTTTTATATTAAACATTTAATAAGACCTACTCATGCAAATGGATGGCCTTGGGAAATTGAAAACATTTGCTAAATTTATTTGGAATTATTTGTTTAGAAAAGAATAAACAACAATTATTTGGTAAACATAAAATATGAAAAATAAAAAATAATGTTGTTTTATTAAAAAAATTTATAATTAAATCAATAAAAAAATTAAACAACATTTATTTGGTATTACATTAAATTACAACATGCCCTTTATTTTTTTTAAAATTACCAAAAGTCATATTTATTAAATGATATAGGTTGGGTTTATGGGAAGATGAATAAACTATTGTAAAAGAAGATGAAAAATCTAAAATAAAAGAAATTAAATGATGGTCTTCATATATATTGCCCATATTTTAATGAAGATGAATAATAATTCCCTTTCTTGGTATAGGTTTGTAATTCACATAAGTGTCTATAATGTTACTTTTTACTTTACCATAGTTTTGTTACTTTTTTTAATTCAATTGTTCAATCATTTGTTATTTGGTTGTGTTCTTTTTATTGCAAATATCACAATTATCTAATATGTTCTTATTTGGATTAATTTGCAAGTAGTGAAATCCAAATAAGTGTTCTGCCAAAAATATTTAAAATTTTTTTCAAATTTAAAAACATAATAACTTATTTTTGTTCTAATTTATATTCCGCTGAAGAATTTGTATAAAGAAAATTTCAGAATTGGTTGAAGGCATGGTAAATCAAGCCGTGAAACTAAGAATAGTAAGACTTTTGGATTGTTTGATTCACAAACTATAGGTTTGCCTTTCATTGGAATCAATTTTGATGTAAGTGATTATATAAAAAAATAATTGTGCTTACCATCACTTAGTTATATTTATTTGGAATGGCATATTATTTCATTGCTTATTTCTTTTAATAGGGTTCAACAATTCATGTGCATATATGAGAAATAGATGTTCCAAATTTTCGCAAAAAACTCATAGAAGGACGAATTTATATTTTCATGAAGATCCAAGTCGCAAAACCGAAAATTAGACATTTAACAATTGACAGAGATTTGGTTATTTTCTTAAATAGGTTCAGTAAGGTTGTCCCATCAATAGATGATCCACTGCTTTTTCCATGTCATTTCTTCAATTTTATGGATGATGAAAGGATTCAATCACTAGCTAATTCAGATAAGTATTTGACAGGTCATACATTCAAATGAAAAATGAATTCATAACTAATGTAATTTGGCTCATAGAAGTAAACTCTATTGACTATATGTTATCATTTTTTATTTTCAGATACAATTGGAATGCGAATTTCAATTGGCCCTGTCATGCCATTTATGTACCAAAACATGATAAGACTATAGACAGAATAGATGTTATGATTCAAAATTTAAAGCAAGCTTCACTAGGTCAAAATAGTTATTCTTCACTATTTGGGAATATTGTTTTCCATTACTCAATGTGCCTGAGATTCTTCAATTGAGACCAAGGCTGATCATTGTCTTTGTTGCTATGGTTGCAAAAACTTTTAAAGGTACATTATGAAATCCAAAAAACTTTTTTCTCATTTACAAAACTAATTTATTAAGCCATTCTCAACAAAAGACATATATCTGAACACATCAACTGCATCAAAAATTCATCTCAACATCGACATTCCAATAATAAAGGAGTTCAAATTAAGGTACAACAAATAATGATATATTAAATTTAGACACCAATAAAACATACAACAAATTTTAATTATTTATTATTATTAATGATACAAGTATGGAGCTGAAAACGGACATGTAAACCTCCTCCCAAAATAAGAAGTTAAACAACTCAAAATTGGACCAATTGTGCCAGCAACCATATTTTAATTGCTCAACTTTGACCCAACAGTGATAAGAGTAAGGTGTAGATTACATATTTCCATTATGTATAATGCCTTTGCATTGAAACCTTCACATCTATATTTCAAATAACTTACCTTACATTTTATTTTCCAGTACAATAGGTTTAAAGTTTGAGCTACTATCATAGACATAGACAAAGCATTTGGATGGTATTATAATTCTTGCAATGTCTGTTACGCGAGTTTGGACTAGTGGGGAAACAAATTTTGGTGTGACAAGCTCAAAATTAAAACTCCATTAATCACATAAGAAATTAGATCTCATTAGTACTTTGATTTTATTTCTAACTGATTTCGGCTAAAAATATCCACTAACAAGACCTTTGAACAATTGTTTTATTGTAGTATGAGGCTAAATTTGATGATGAAAGATGAAACTAATGAAATGAACTTGGTCATGTTTTACAAACAAGCAAAAAAGTTGACAAAGACATTCTTGTCAACAATGCCAGTAGTTAAAGATATCAACCGCTTCAAACCTCCTCCATCAGTCCTTCGAGTAAAAGGGAAAGAATTATGCTTTACTATATGATTGGCATACAGAGCAGCTATTCAAGGATTAAAGTTGTATAAAATATTTGACTCCGAAGAAATCAATGTAAAAGTTAATTTCACTTCTCCAATGAAAGCAGAACCTCAAATTGAAGCAATTGCTACCTCCATAAACCAATCTAGGAAAAATATCTAAATGAATGAAACTTCATCAAACTCTGACGATGATCAAGTGCAAGTTTTGAATTCCCAACCTTGAAGAGAAATTGCAAAAGATCAATTCACAGATAATTCACCTTACAAAAAAATAAATATGGAGTAGCATATGAAGTTTATGTATTTGTGTTTACGTATCTATGCCTTGCTATAACATATGCCAGAAATAAAAATCTTTATGCTTTTTTTTTGTATTTTTTTCTTTAATAATTTTTATATAATACAAATATATATATATACACACACACACAAACATACCAAGCTTGAAAATTAGAAAATTCAACTCATAGTGATCAATCACATGGTTGCTACAGAAGTAATTAAATAAAAATACAAAAAAAAAATCCTTCCTTTGTTTAAATACTTAGAAGTTTATCAAAAAATGGGCTATACCCATGTTACATTTTTTAAAAATATTTATATTTACTAAGGATTCAAATTTGTAATTTTAACTTATAATAATATCACAAGCTTCTTGTGTAGGAAAATAACTTATAACCAAAAAATTTTCTCACCCATTTTAAATACTTAGATTTTATATTTTTCTTCACATGTTTTTAAATTAATGAGAATAATAAATATGATAATAGTTATAATAAATTTAATGATAATTAAAGTATACAATGTTAACAATATATATATATGATATGTTAAATATTTACATCTATACATATATTTAAAGTGGATGTATAATTTGTTTTGAGAGGGTTTCAAGGAAGATTTTTTAATTTTTTTTAAATTTGTTTAAGGGAAAATTATTTTTTAGTTCCTGAAAGTTTCAAAACATCCCAGACAGACCCTCTGACATTTGAATTTGCCAGACAGTCCCTCCTTTTTTTGATAGCTTATTTTTCAATTCTGACAGTGTACTTTTCAATTAATGCAGCTTACTCTATTAGTTTATTCTATTTTACAACATGTACTTCCCGCTTAAAATTTGGTGTTTTTGCTTAACTACATAAGTTTTCACTTAACATATAACACATTTGCGTTTAAAATTATGGGTTTCCGCTTAAAATTTGGTATTTTCGCTTAAAAACTGAGAGTCAACCCAATTAATATCTGTTACCTTTATGTCAACGTCAATCACCTTTATGTCAGAAAGGTCTGAAAAATAACCTGTCAGAAAAAAGAAGGATCTTTTGGGAATACTCAAAGTCATGGGGTTTTTTTGTGAATACCTGAACTTTGGAGGGATTTTTTGTTCATTTCCAGTTTGTTTAATTGCATTTAAGTCTTTGTTTGTATTAAATGTCATATCAGTAATACGAGATGTTTAATTCCATTTATTTGTTTCTTGGTGTTATTAATAAAATAGAATCTATAACATTAATTTTGTTAAGGGCATTAAATTGATTTTACCTTAAAAAATCATCCAATGAAACTTAATATTCTATGGAAAGTGGAAATCTTTCCAAATTTTTTTTTTAACTTTTTTGTTTAAAAAATATTTAAAATATTTATTTGGTATTACACTAAATATAGGAACTAAAAAACGAAAAGAAACCAATAGATAATATTTCAAGAAAATATAACATTTTATAATTTCGTTATACATTTGAGAAACTTTAAAATTATCATTAACTGAATCAAACGAATTTTCAAAGAAAGAAATTATTTTACAAAAACTAAATGTATGTTGTAATTTAATTAATATTAATATAAAATATTTTACGCAATTAATTTTGTTAAGGGTAGATTGGTTTACATTAAATATTTGATAAGACCTTACAGTGAAAACCAGTAGTCTTCAAAAAATAGAAATCTTTACGAATTCTATTAAAAATATTTAGTATTGCATTAAATATGTAAAATTAAAACAACAACATTGCACATTTATAGAAGAAAGCAATGAATTATGGGAAGATGGATAGATTATTGTAGAAGAAAATGAAAGACTTAAATAAAGCATAAAGGACATTAAATGTTAGAGGTGTTCATATTGACCAAATTTTAATAAAGATTAATAACAAATTTTAAAGTTAGTTTCTCTTTCAAAATAAATAATATAATTCCCTTTCTTGGTATAACTTTGTTTTTCACATAAAAATTTTATGCCCTCCTACATCTATAATGTTGCTATATAGTTTGTCATAGTTTTCATACTTTTATAATTCGATTGTTCATTCATTTTTTGTTTGGTTGTATTCCTTTTGTTGCAAATATCAAATATGTTTGATATGTTCTTATTAGGATAAATTTGCCGATAGTGAAAAGACCAAGTGTTCTACCAAATGTTTTTTTAATCTATTTTGTCAAATTTAAAAACATAATAACTGAGTTTTGTAATAATTTAAATTCTGATCAAGAATGTACACAAAGAAAATTTTAGAATTGATTGAAGACTTTGGGATTGCTTATTTGAATTCTAGAGAAATTATCGGTTTGGCTTTTGTCGTAATAGATTTTGATGTAAGTGATTATAAAAAAATAGAAACTATATGCATAGTGGTACACATTATCGGTTTAGCATCACTTAGTTTATCCCTTTATATTTTTTAATTACAATTAAAGAAGCTTACATTTCAATTTTTTACTTCTTGTTCCTAATAGCTAGAGCGTGCATAGAATAATGGGTTTCACATCCTCTATGAAGGTCTCGGGCTTAATCGAATAGGGTTGCGCATGCTCACTTCAACCTTGATTTTATACTAACAAATATAATGCAAATGTTATGCAGCTAGGATATCTCATATATGCATAGTGGTACACATACAATATATACCTGACTACAATTGTTTTAAATAGGTAAACTTTGATAGATATGGTCTATGATGATGAAGATCTACCCATGATAATATTTTCAGAACTCGAAAAAGTAAACACTATTTTTGTATTCTTTTGCTTTATTATAAATGAAAATTATCATCAATATTTATTTCACACAAATATACATATTTTAAAACCATCAAAATAGCAAAATCTCCTAAGCAGAGGGAGGGAATTATAATAATAATAATAAACAATGTTGAATAATATAATTTACACATACATTTAAAGTAGATGTATAATCTTCTTCGAAAAGGTTTGAAGGAAAATTTTTAATTTTTTTTCAAAAAATTGTTATATTGCATTTAAGTCTTTGTTTGTATTAAATGTGATATTAGTAATGAGAGATGTTTAATTCTATAGATTTGTTTTCTAGTGTTGTTAATAAAAAGGATTCAATGGCATTAATTTTGTTAAGGCATTAAATTGGTTTTACGTTATAAAAAATCAACAAGTACTTCCAATGAAACTTGATATTATATGAAAAGTGAAAATTATTTTCTAATTTTTTTAATTTTTTTGTTTAAAAAATATTTAAAAACATTTACTTGGTATTACATTAAAAATGGGAACTCAAAAAAAAAAAAATATACAAGACCAGTAGATGATATTTCAAGAAAACATAGCATTTTATAATTTCATTATACTCTTGCGAAATTTTAAAATTACATTAAGTGAGATGAATTTTGATCAAAAGAAATTATATTTAAAAAAAATAAGTGCATGTTGTAATTTAATTACTGTTAATAGGAAATATTTTATGCCATTAATTTGGTTAAGGGTTGATTGGTTTACCATTAAGTATTTAATAAGACTTTACAATGAAAACCAATAGCCATGGGAAAGCAGAAATCTTTCCAAATTCTTTTAAAATTATGTTTCATAAAGCAATGAAAGAACATTTTACAATTTAGTTATGAGTTTAAGGAACTTTATAATTATCATTAAGTGAATATAATAATTTCCAATAAAAAATATTATTTTTAAAAACATCATGTTGTAAATTAATTATTTTTATTGGATAAGATTTAATGGCATTAATTTAGTTAAGGACATTAAATTGGTTTAACATTAAATTTTTAATAAGACATTCCAATTAAAACTATTAATTTTTTGAAAGCGAAAATTATTACATGAAATTCGGGTGTTTCATGGGGTTTATGTGAAAAATAATAACATTGCACATTTATAGAAGAAAACAATGAATTATGGGCTTTTATAGTGGTACATATGAAAAACAATATGAATAGTTAATCCAATATTTCTCAAATGTTCCCACTCCCCATCGCAACAAATCTAGCATGATATACATTCTTTCTGGTAAGTGATGTGTGTACCATTGTCCATTATTTTATATCATTGTATACACTCATTAGGCATATATTAGAGGTACATTGTGGAATTCAATGTTAAACATAGTGTGTTTTGCATTCTCAGCCTTTGAGCAACACTTTAAGATGAGAGAGAACAAAAAAAAAGTGTTCTAAACCCTTAATGAAGAAGATGGAACTTTCTTGGCATTAATCGAATAAGGACAAGACAAACAGAATCGCTTACGGGCAGCTACAACATGGCTTACAGCCGTAAGCCTCATTTAGAGCACCTTGCTCGCATACTTATGCCTGTAAGGAGGAGCATGAAGCCAAATCAGAGAACTTTACAAGCAGGACTTACGCCTGTAAGGATGACCGTAAGAACCATCTAGAGAAGTTTACTGACAGAGTTTATGCTCATAAGGATGATCACAAGGGCACAAAAAAGCTTATGGTTCAATGTTTACGGCCGTAAGCTGGACCGTAATACAAGAAAAAAGACCTTACGGATGGGACTTATGATCGTAAGTTATCCGTAAGGCTCGTGACCAACCATCTCCGGCTCCTTATGACCATGTCCTTTCGCCTGTAAAAAGCCTGTAAATGATACAATATAAATAGATCTTTTGACGATTTTTAGGGCATCTTTTGTTTTATTTTGGAGGCGAGGCAAACAGAAGAAGAAGTGGGAAAATCTCTAAGTCTTTTGAGACGAATGGGGAAGGAGATTCTACCAATCCATTTAGGAGAGGGAGATTGTAGCCGTCAAGACTAGCTTGGCATCTTCCGCGGAAGATCCTTGGGCATTCTTCGGTGATAAACCGCCGGCATGATTGAGAAGGGAATTTTCATGTTTTTTTTTTCACTCTTTTTCGTGTCTTGTAATTTGGATGCTTGGCCTCCATTAATGGAGGGTTAATTTTGTAGATGTTTGGGCCTAGTTGAACTCTAACGTTTTATCTTATTTGACAATGGTTGTAGATTTTTGGGATTTAATTGTTTCCTAATTGCAATCCATGTTATTTAAATCTAGGGTTTGTAGATGTTTGGGTATAGTTAAACTCTAGGGTTTGTATCACTTAATTCCTATCGTGGGGAAAGCCTTAGGTATCATATTTGATATGTTTTGTGACGGGTAGAAATACCCACCTAGCATATGCATACCGTGATTAGAGGGGATTATGAGTAAGCCTAGAAATGGGGTACTTTGGAGAATTTTTCTCCCTCAATTCTCCCGAGTGGATTAACAAGCAATTTCCACGCTTTTTGCAATCATAGGGAATAGATTTTAGGAGCAATCACATTTCTATATATATGGGATTAGGGGTGATATCTTCCTAAGAAGGATTATCTATTTTAGAAATTCTTGTTAATCCACATTAAGATTTCACAGAGTGCAAAGTGATTGTATGGTGATTGTATCAACACTGTACTAAATCAGTTACTTTTCACCCTTGCAAGAGGGGTTTAGTAAACTTTAAAAAATCTCTCAATTCAAATAGGATTGCATAATTAGACAACCATTGTCCATAATTAAATAAACCCTAGAGGAATACTATGCCCGGACATCACTTCTTTTCCAGATTTCCCTACTCCTTTTATTTTGTATTTCTTGCTTTTACTTATAGTTCCTTAGCACAACATCTTTATTTTGATTAGGCTGGGATAGTATTTAGTACTATTAGTCACAATCTTCCCTGTGGACCAATACTCCTCTTTTAAGCACTTTATTACACGTACACTTGCGTCCTTATTAGTGAGCAATTTTCTAAGATTTTTTTTTAAAACAAGGGTAAATGTCACACCCCCACCCCTTTCTACTGAGGTAAATGTGGCACCCATCAATTAAAACCTTGTTTTAACTAGAATACTAACACCCCTGAAAGATAAAATCAGAGTTACAAATATGACTAACAACTTTTACACAAAATACAAGATCAAATACACGTACACAAGAAACCTAAATACTCACATATGAGGGTACAACCGCTACAAGATCACGAAACCAACAAATAAAAAGATAAGGGACTCACAGAAATCCTAGACTAAACCTTGACTGGCTTTATACTTGCATTAGAAATCTACTAGGGTCCTGCTCCTACAACTATAACATACTTCAATTGGTTGATAGTGGCCCAATAATTTTAAATAATTAAATAGAAGATATATACAATGTAAAAAGATCAATTTCTCAAATAAACTATCCACCTTTCACAAATATCAGAATTTGGCAAAATACAAGTTTTAAAAACATTAAAGCGTAAAACTCCTCTCAAGTCGACATCAAATCAATTTTTTCAAGGAGTATAATTTTTGTGAGAGACTGTCCTCCTAAGAGCAATAGATGGGCTTCAACCCATCATCAAAATCTAAAATAACATGTTTTGCACGACTGAAATGATTTGCGCGACTAGGTTGAGAGCCGTTAAGGTCTTCATAACCTTAATGTTGGTCATTGAGATTCCCATTTGATGACCTCGGGGTTCTCAACAGAACTAAGCCCTGCCAATGGTTCTACACACCTCTTAACCAGGGATAAATTCAGGGTTGACCATGCCGCCTCCCATCAGATCGGACCATGGAACCCCCCACTGTAGTGTCGTACTAAAGCCCGTAGTCACCATTAAAACCTATGGAAGCACAATAATTAATACAATACGTGTTTAATACCCGTAAAGTCCAGATCCAGGACATCATCCCTATACCAGGAATGAAAACCAATTCCACAAGCATTGACTGTACAAACATTTTAACATGCACACATGGTTTTACAAATCATTTCAAAGTCAATGCATACGTAACCATTAAATTAAATACTTAAAATAAATAATTAAATCATAAATACATGTATTTTCCATAGTCGAAAACTATATATAATTATACTAGACCTGATATATTAATACGATTGCTATGGCACAACAAACTACAAATAAATATTAGTGTTCTTTAACAATATAAATAAGTGAACATGATATAATGAAACAATTAAACAATTATTTCCAAATATAGTCATTAATTAATTATTTTAAAATAGTGGTCACTACCAACTCACTTGGTCTCCCTTGGCTTTCTCACTATACCTGGAGCTCCCTTCCAAGCCTGAACCCCACCTAACAAGAGATTGGAATAAAATAAATAAATATGGCCAACTAAAGACAGAACTGAACCTAAATGAAAATACAAGAAACAATAACAGATTATATAATTGGGTCACTCACTCCAACCAGTTCAAACCCGACCTTACATAAACAAATTAGCCTCCAGCTTGCACTTAAACAAACTCAATTTGGGCTAAACCTTCCTGAACCAATCTAAACAAATCTCAATTTCACTGAACCAAGTTCAATTTAACCAACCAGCCTTAAACCAATTCCAAATTCTTATACAAAATCTCTTGAACTAGCTTGGTTCAACTGAACCCAATTCTCCTTGAATTGGTTCACCCCAAAATCATTAGCTCAAAACCTGAACCAAACCCAAATCAATCTCAACCAACTTAACCTGAATTCAACTCAACTCAATTACACATTGAGTCCAAATCAAATCAATCCTCAATTGGTTGCACCCAACCAATTCTTTAATTTCATTCAAACCCAAATGAACCTAACCCACTTCAACTTGGTCATTCAAACCCAACTCCCATCCAATTGAATGAACTTAACCAATCCAAATCAAGCCCACTTCACTTGATTTAATCAAGCCCAACTCAACCAATTTGGCTAAGCTGAACCACTTAATTTTCAACCATTATCATTACCATCTTCATCATCAACATCATCATCATCAACTTAGGAGTCGTTTGGTTGCAAGGAAAAAATAGGAGAGGATTGGAAGAAGAATGAAAATGAAGGGGAATGGGAATAAAGAATTTGTTTGGTTAGTAAGACATGAGAGAGTAATTTATTAGGAATGGGAAAAGTAAAAGAAGAAAATACGGTAAAAAGACTTTTATATCCTTAATACAAGTTAATAAGAAAAAAATGTTCGATTAGATAATAATTATTTTTATAATAAATAATAATAATTTTTTAAATATAAAATATTTTAATTATTAAAGTTATCTATTTAATTATTATTTTAAACAGATTATTATATCTAATTATTAGTTATTATCATTTCACATTAATAATTATTTATTGTTAAAATTATTTATTTAATTATTATTTGAACTAGATTATTATCTTTAATTATTAGTTATTATTATTTCACATTGATTATTATTTATTATTTAAATGATCTAATTAATTATTATTTAAATTAAATTATTATTTTATTTATTAATTATTATTATTTCAATTTAATAATTATTTATTATTATAATTATCTATTAATTATTGTTCAGTTAAATTATTATTTTAATTATTATATGAGAGGGCAAAATAGGTAAATTTGACATTTACCCCAAAGGAGTGAGCAAGAAAGCATTTTTGGGAGGATTGCTCACTCCTCCCTCATTACCCACCCACTCCTTTTTCACTCTCATGCATGATCATCCAAACAAGGCATTGGAATCACAAAGTAATGATTCTCACTCCATGCCTTGCAACCAAACACCCCCTTTATTAACCAAAGCAAACCCTAATTCCAAATGCTACAGTAATCTACAGTTAATCATAGAATTCCTCTACCATAGCAAGATCATCTTATATACAAGGGTATTTAAAAAACAATTTGAAGCACTCATCATCTACAACAATAAATTATGTTTTTGCCACTCAAATCCAAGCCAAATCTCACAAAAACATGTTTAAAAAATATAACATGTTTGCCCAAGCTTTTGAACCAAACATCATGCATCATCCAAACCAATTAGAAGACTCTTACTAAGCAAGCAACCACTCCTATGAACTCCCTCTAGCGATCTCCAACCCATCTTCTCAAAGCCTCCCATTTTTTTTAGAAGTTCTTTAGTGGAGAAGAAAACTTCAGCTGAACCCAATCAACCATTCTTTTCTCTTAACTTTAATTTCTGCCAAAATTCACTTTCAGTCCCTATCAGGAAAGAGTTTTACAAAAAACTCCATACAAACCCTCTAACGGTCCCTATGTCATAAAACAATATTTCAAAAAGGTCTTTGCCAACTTACCTTTCAGTCGTTACTAGTATTCACCTCCTTCTACGTGGACCGACACTCTGCATTTACACACTTTATTACGCTATCGGCACGTACACTTGCATCCTCTAGATGGTCCTTATAGGCATCCTTATGGGCATAATAGCAAATGAACACAAGAAAAAACGGGAAATAATAGGAGAGAAATCAAGGAAGAAAGCGATGTCCGGGCATAGAATCCCTCTAGGATTATGAGGCTCAGAACAATGGAACATACAATCCTATTTGAACCGAAAAGTTTCCAAAAATATACAAAATCTAGATTTCTCAAGCGAAGTGTAACTGAATAGGTGCAGAGCTAATACAGAAATCCACACAATTGTATTAATAAACACTCTATGAAATGTTATTATGGACTAATGATAATTTCTTAAGTAGATAATCTCTCCCCAAACAGAGAGATTACCCTTAATCCGAATACAGAGCATAAATGCGATTTATTCTAAAATCCACTCCACATGATTTCAAAGAACACAAAAATTATCATCAATCCACTTGGAAGGATTGTGGGAGACAAAGTCTCATAGATACCTTAACTAGAGGTGTACCCATTGTCCTCTCAAATTGTGGTAAGTCTATGCTAGGTGAGAATTTTTTTCTCGTCACATAGCAATATCAAGTATGATTGTTAGGGTTTTCACCTCATTAACAAGCAAGCATTCAATCACACAATTAGACTAAAATAGATATGATTGCAAATTAGAAATCAATTAAGCATTAAAGATCCAACAACCAAAGTCAAGAAAATAAACCCTAGAGTTCAACTATGCCCAAACATCTACAAATTAACCCTTCATTAATGGAGGGCAAGCATTCAAGATATAAATAATGGAGGAAGACATGAAAGCTATGAAAACCCCATTTTCAATCCCTAGGATAAAGAATCGCTGGAGAAGTTTTCACACACGATGCCAAGATGAGCTTGACTGCTAAGATCTTCAATCCTCTTAAATATAGATCTGAATCCCTATCTAAATCACTCCTTACGTTCTGGAGATTCGTCTGTTTTCTTACTCAACCTCGCCTCCAAGAATCGCCCCAAAGAATAGAAGGATAGAATCGAGAATGCCCTAAAAATTCTCATAAGTTTAATTTATACCCGACTGCTTATCGGTTGCTTACGGGCGTAAGGGCTGGGCCGTAAGGGAGCTGGAGAAGATGGTCGCGAGCCTTATGAGAAGACTTATGGCCGTAAGCCCCGTCCGTAAGGTCTTCTATTAATTTTTCGGTTCAGCTTATGGCCATAAGTTTCACTGTTCTACTCTTTGTGACCGCCTTTACGGGCATATGTTGTGATCGTAAGCTCATCTGGATGGTCCTTACGAGCATAAGCCTTGCCCATAAGGTCCTCTGAATTGGCTCTGAATTCTCCTTATGAGCATATGCATACCCGGAAGGTCTTCTGGAATTGTCTTATGGCTTTAAGGACGACCGTAAGCTGCCCGTAAGCTACCCAATTTGCTTTGTCTTTGTTCTAATGATGCCGAGAGAGCTTCAACTTTATCGTTTAAGGTCTGAAATGCTTTTTTTGGTTCTCTCTCTCTCTCTCTCTCTCTCTCTCTCTCTCTCTCGTCTTTAAGCGCTGCCCTAAGCCTATTAATGCACAACACACTATATTTAACATCGAATTCCACAATATAGTTCTAATACATGCAAATTGAGTGTACAAATTGATATGAAATACATGAACATTATACACTCATCAGTCCCTGCCAACTTACCTTTCAATCCTTGGTCTCTGAAAACACTTCAGATCAAATCCTCTTATTTACTTGTGAACCCAAAATCTTCTATACAATCTCACATATAAGTCTTTGTGCTTTCCACTTGGATTTCTCAATAGAACTTCTCTATAGGATAGTTTCACTGCAGCTGTGATAATACCTTGAACATAATTTTCAATAAATATCCAAAGGTTCATGGTATTACAGTGAAAATGGTATACCAATAATTTCATGCTTATTAACTCATACACGTTAGGTTTATGGTAAGATTGATAAACTATTGTAGAAGAAAATGAAAAGATTAAAATAAAAAAAAATTAAATAATATAGGCATTCATATTGGTCAAATTTTAAAACTAGTTTCTCCTTCAATACAATTCATACAATTCTCTTTCTCGAGATAACTTTATTTTTTACATAAAAATTCTATGCTCTCTTGTATATATAATGTTACTATTTAGTTTATCATAATTTTCTTGTTTTTATAATTTGATCATTCATTTATTGTTTGGTTATGTTCTTTTTGTTGTAAATATCACATATGTTTGATATGTTCTTATTTGGATAAATTTGCAGATAGTGAAAAACCAAGTGTTCTACTAAATATTTTTTTAATCTATTTTGTTAGATTTAAAAATATAATAACTAAGTTTTGTAGTAATTTATATTCTGATAAAAAATGTGCAAAAAAAATTTAGAATTGATTGAAGGCATGATAAATGAAACAGTAAACTTTGGGAATTCTTATTTGAATTCTGCACAATTTATTTGATTGGCCTTCGTTGAAATAGATTTTGATGCAAGTGATTATAAAAAAAATTGAAACCAATGATTAGCATCACTTAGTTTATCCCTGTGTATTTTTTAATCACAGTTAAAGAAACTTACATTTCAATTTTTACTTACTGTTTCTAATTGTCGGAACATGCATAGAATGATGGGTTTTACGTCTTTTATGAAAGACTCGGGCTTAGTCGAATAGGGTTTGTGCGTGGTCACCTCAATCTTGATTTTATGCTAACAAATTTAATATAAATGTTATGCAGAAAGGATATCTACACATATGTTATATAATTCTAAATTGCATAGTAGTACACACACAATATATATCTAATTATAATTGTTTTAAATAGATAAGCTTTGATGTACATGGGTTATGATGACGAAGATCTTCCTGTTAGAATGGTTTCAGAACTTGATAAAGTAAATACTATTTTTGTATTCTTTTGCTTTATTATAAATAAAAGTTATAATCGATAATTATTTCACACAAACATACATATTTTAAAACTATTAAAATTGCAAAACCTCCAAAATAGAGAGAGAAAATTATACTAGTTAACATGAAACCTTGTGCATACCAAATCTTCATCCAATATAAGCAAATGACTGATAACTTAGCAAATTAATGAGCAAATGGATTCTTTCTTTTGATTAAAAAATTATTTTTCATTAATAAACTAGGGGAAAAAGCAATTTTAACCATAATTTTTTGAATTAATCATATAATTAAAAGGATTCATAAACCCAAAATCCGTTTTCATAATATACAAATATAATTAAAAAAAAAAAGCATATTAACATCACAATTCAAATTTGTACAATTCAATAATACAAATAAGAGAGTGCATATCATAATTTAGGATTAATCATAACATAATGGTCTAAAAATTATCAATGAAAAAATTACAACATGATAATATGAAATCAAAATAGATTACCAACTTGTGCAATGTTTATTGGTGATGAACCTTGAAAATATTTAAGATTAAAAATGCAATATATATATATATATATATTAAGAAAGATCACTTCCATGCACATCCAATACGAACCTATATCTAACATCATTTTTCTCCATTCGTTCCACAGCTTTGTTCACATAATCCATCTTCACAACCTCAACCATTGATTTCAACTCCTTTTCCTCCCAAAAGTTTAGAACTTCTTGTATATCAGCAATGCTACCAATGAAACTCCCTGTTATTGTCTTTCTTCCTGAAATAAAATTAGCACAAGTGTAAACTTATAAAATGAAATATAAATTCTTTCCTTTCCTTTTTTAATAAATGAAACTTAATAAGTAAGAATTGGAGAGCATATAAAGTTATATAGTTATATATATATATATATATAGCATGATAAGAAGTTTATTCTATACATAAAAAAAATTAATACATGAGATATGGAAGGTAATGATCTATTAGTCAATAATTTTTGTCACTTATTTATATTTACTAATTATCTTTTTATTTTTATTTTTATTTCTTAGTCACCGATCATAAAAATATTATTATTATTATTATTATTATTATTATTATTATTATTATTATTATTATTATTATTATTATTATTATTACTACTACTACTACTATTATTATTATTATGGAGCAAAAGATACACAAAGTAGATATTGTGGAAAATATTATGAGAAGAATTTTTATACATGAGTTACTCTAAAATTTATGAATTAAAGCATTGAATTTATGTATAAAATTATTAAATTAGTTGACGAATATCCAAGAAAAAGATTGATGTGGGATGATAATATAATCAACTCATAATATTTTCCTAAATGAAGCTCATTTTTTTAATTTCAATCAGTATTTATGAACTCAAAGTTTGATAACACACTTCTATCATCCGAAACTCTCACACAAAACAAACATTAATTAGAATATAAACTTTTATCAAAATAATAATAATAATAATAATAATAATAATAATAATAATAATAATAATTAGTGATCTTACTTACCTAAAATAAGAGCTGATGAATTAACTTGAAGATCTTGAGGAGAAACACCAACAAGCAAAATCTTGCCATCAGGCTTCAAAAGAGAAAGATAAGAATTGATAGAATGAAGGGCTGGTATGGTATCAAGAATGAAGTCCAAGCTTGCAACAGCTTCATCCATCTCTTTTGTGTCAGTGCTAACAAGATAAGCATCAGCTCCCAAATGCTGTAATGCTTCTTCTTCCTTCTTGTTTGAAGAGCTTATCACTGTAACATGATGTCCCATTGCTTTTGCTATTATGACTCCTACATGTCCTACTCCTCCTAATCCTAGAATTCCAACTTTAACGCCACCCTCGTTGTTGTCTTCCTTTCTGCAGAAATGCTTTAGAGGGCTGTATGCTGTTACTCCTGCACATAGTAGCGGTGCCGCTTGTTCTGGTGCTAGTTTCTTTGGAATACTAACCACAAACCTGTATCGTGTTATGTTAGAAGAATGCAGTGTGATTATTATTATTATTATTATTATTATTATTATTATTATTATTATTTTGTTATAAAACTCAAACCAGCCACTTATTCAAACTCAAGTTCAATAAACATGCTAACACTTTTATCTTAAACTAATAATAATTTTTAGGGAAAAGTACAAATAAAAAAAACCTTGTGGTTTCCGAAGTTTGTCCGATTTTATGATGTGTGGTTTCTCAAATTTACATAAAAAGAAAAAGATGTTATCAAGTCATTAACGGTGTTAACTCACATGATCATAATCATCATTTTATTTAAAAATCGACTTATATAACAAAAAATATATATTTTTTTAAAAAAATTTATTTCTCTTCCAAAATTTCACTGAACAAAAAAAACTTAAATTCCAAAAATCAAACAAAATCATGCTGAAAATCATGTTTTTTAAGCTCACATGAATGATTTTTACATAAAATGAATCATTTTCGCCCTCACCAAAAGTCGAAAGCTTAACACCGTCATCGACGGTCTAGAACTGGAAAACCACATATCATGAATCGAAAACAAAAATTTCCACATTCCTTATTTTTGCAAAAACTCGGAAAACCACATTGGTTTTGAATTTTTCCCTAATTTTTAAATTAATGTTTTGATATGCCATATATATGGCCAAAGTCATTTTTGGCTACTGTAATTTACACAGTTAATTTATTTTATCTATTACTTGGCATTTGATCATAAACGAATAATTATTTTTATCAACTTTCCACAATCAAAGTTAATCTGATTTAATCATAATAGTATTATCATACAAGTTATTTTTTAAATTAAAAAACTTTTAAAACAAATAAAATGGATTGAGATTATATATTGACTAATAAACAGAGTCATTCTAAGATATGAAAATGAAAAAAATGACACCATATAAAGGTTAAATTTAATATTTAGAAAAAATAAAGATTGAAATTAATATTGAAAGGAAATTTATGGGGAAAAATTCTCTAATAAACTATAACTAGTTATATTATCAATTTTGAAACAAAACCATTCAACTTGAAATCATTGATCATGTTCAACCATGTATAGTTATACACAAAATACTCACAATAAAAACAACATGAAAGAAATAACTAACCTATGATTGACAATCATGGCAGATGCAAATCCACCTGTAGTTGGGTCGGCCATCAACATCTATACCGTTGTAGGTAAAGACCATTTTGCTACAATATTGCTCCCTGTTAGACTTGCAACAAGCACATTCCCCACATGATCCTACAATGCAGCCAACACCCACAATGTCACCCATCTTAAACCTCCCTTCTACCTCTTTCCCCATCTCCATTACCTCTCCCACAACCTCATGCCTTCCACCAAAAATAAATAAATAAATTATCAAAATTAAAATTACACTTAAATTTGTATGTATACATATTCATGCATATGTACCAACAGTTTATGCATCTCAATGATTTGTTTATCTCATGAAATTACTAGCTATATTTTACTCCCCCATTGGCAAATAAGTGTCATTTTTTTAGTACTACGATGAAGAAAAACGTTTAATAGTGGAGTATTTAGCTGAAAATTTTTTTTTGAAAAAATGTAATTTTCTCTCATCTAACATTCCTCTCCCACCTCATATCTCCCCTGTTAATTTTTTATTAATACCAAAATTTTTTGCATTTTGATTGTAATTTAAACTAAAAATTTGAATTTTTTTTATATCTCTTAATTTGAATGTTTTAGGCATGGGGTCTTTCGGTGCTATTTAATCTTTACAATATAAAAAGTCACTTAAAATTATTGATGAACTTGTTAATATTGTTAAATCATATGAAGTCCAATCATATATTTTTAATATTGCAAATGCAAATCATGCAAGCAAAATGTTTCCATATAGAAGTATAAAATTCCACATGTTAAAAAAGAAATGTCAGGAAAAAAAAAAAAACATCCTACTTATATAAACATGAACTTAGAGAAGAAAATCTTAATTATTTAGGTTAAATTTTATTTCTAGTCTATGTCATAGTAATTTCATCACTTAATTAAATAAGTGTTTTCTTGTAATTTTGTGATCCCTCCCCTCCTTCCCACATTCGGATATTATTTTAATAAAAATAAAGAAGTCAAAATCTTAGCTTATTTTATTGTTTAGTCCAATTATTTTAAAATTTTATTTCAATTTTTAGTAAATTTATAATAGTTGATTATTTTATGAAGCTTGGTAATTTAATATGTTGGAAGGAGAGCGTTGGAATGGAGTTTAACAATTTAAGGAGCTTGAAGATTATGTAAGTCCTTTATTGGAGAAAGAGTAAATTTGGAAAATTAAAAATAAAAAATCTAATCTTATTTTTCCTAAAACATCACTTATTTAGAAATGGAGGGAAAACACTTATAACTATTTAAAAAAAATGAAAAAAAGTGAGCATGCATATTCAAATTCACAATTATTTATTGAATTTTAGACCAAAACAAATGTATTTTATTTTTTTATGAAGCCCAATGAATATAGTGATATAATTTAATAACTAAAATGCATTTAAGCCAATAATAAATATAAAAGAAGACATTTAAACCAATTAAATATATATATATATATATATATAAAAACAAACTTTAGAAGATGGCTACTTGTTACTTAATTTAAATTTATCATATAATGATCGATTCAATTTCAATAATAAAATGAGTTATAAAGTGAAATAAAATAAAAATATTATAAAAATGTAAAAGAAATGGACAGAACTAACCCTGGCACTATGGGGTAAATTGTCAAATGGATCTCATTCCTCATTTGGTGCACATCTGTGTGATCAAGTCCACAATACAGCACTCTAAGCATCACATCTTTAGGTCCCATTTCCCTGTATAAAAAAAACATATATTATTTCTTTTTTAATATGGTAATCAACTTGCCATGCTTTGTTGTGAAGGATAATATATATTTTTTTAAATAATTAAAAATGATTTTGAATTGAATGATTTCTCGTGTGGTGACCTGTAAATTACTAATTGTTTATATAATCATCAAAAATCAAGATGAAGTTTAATACAATACAAGATATCATTTCCAATATTGTTCTTAATCAATACTTATTCTTCATATTCAAACAATTACATATATATATTCAGGAACTTTTATTTGAAATATTATTTAAAAATTTTAAAACAATTTATGTGATGTTAATATGACAAAAAAATCGACTAGAAATAAAAATTTAAAAACGAATATGTTACGTTTGTAATCAAATATGGATTTATAAAGAATTAAAAAAAAAATAATCAATGAATTTAAAAACTTACTTTTGATGAACGAAAGAATGAAATTCCAACTTTCCATAATACACATATTATATTTAACAGTTTGAAATTATAAAATTAAATTTTATTTTAAATGACAAAAAAACCATGTAAACAAACAAAATGGACAATATTGTCTAGAAATAATTAGAAAGCATGGTTTTGAGATGACCTTAGAGTGAAAGTGTACGGAGACAACACTCCTCTTGGATCTCTTGCTGCCCATCCCACTGCCACCCTTTTCCCTTCCATCTATATATAAATATATATTTATATATATGAAAAAAAATATGAAGATGAAGATGAGGGTGAAAAGAAAGAATCCTATTTAGTGTGAGGATGTGCAAAGTGATAGTATTTATCAAAGGGAAAGAGAGAAGAGATATGTCATGAGTGACGTTGTTTAGGAGGCAAAGGTTGATCATTCAAGATTTTTTATATTAATAAACAGTCCACTCAATGTCTAATAAAGTTTTGTACAAATTATTGGAAGTTTCAACCACCGGCAGCTAAAACAAAATAATGGTTTGTTTGTTTAATTTTGATTTTGGAGTAAATTAATAAAATTTACTTTGGAAAAAAAAAAATGATTTCTTAATCATTTCATGAGTTCTTGTTTGACTGTTATGTGGGCAATTGACAAAATTAGTTTGAATTACATCTAAATTCAACTCAATAATATAAATGTATTTAGAAATTATTTTAACTAATACTAATCAAATTAAAAAATTAACTTTAAGTTCATAAATATATTAAAGTTTAAATATATACTAAATATATTTTTTTACCAAAAGCTTTTTGGTCTTTTGGCATGTGTGCCTTGAATAGTCTCTGATTTCTCTTAAATAAAAATCATTTATCACATATTTATAAAATAAAATAAAATAAAATTTTGAGAGTCCATGTACCTATCGCAAAATCTAGTCAATGGTTTGTGTAAATTGATTTGATAAAATAAAGCACGCTCAGTAGACTTTCCGAGTCTTATAATTTTTATCTATTGATTAATTAATTGGAGGGGTTTAATTTACACTAGTAGGGTGGCCCGTGCTAATGCTGCGGGTATCTTTAAATATATAAATAATTTTTTTCTAAATTAGAGTCAATAAAGATAAATAATGTCTAATGATAATAAAATTTGGCATTGATTGTATTTTAAAATAAATTTACATATAAAGTTTTTACATAAGTAGGAATATAAAATAATATTGTAGAAGAAAATTCAAACATTATAATGATTGACAAAATATTGCATAAAAAACTATATTTATATTTTCCATAAAGATAATCAAGCAAAAAAATATCTTGAATTCATATTCACACATAGTTTTCAATATTCTTCCTATCTGCATTTAAATAGTACAAACCAAAATCCAACAAACTCAAATTTACATCAAAATTTAAGCAAACACTTTGGGTAAATGTTTTACAAAAGGAAAAAAATAATTGCTTCAACTCTTCTTCTTTAATTAAACCTAATATATGCCAACAAAAAACAAAACAACATTATCAAATATTCATTCAAATTCAATTTGGGATTTTTGAGTTATTCTTTTCTTTTAGTCTCATACCTCTCATTAAAAATTTTAAAATAATAAATCAAGGGAAATTAATGAAAAATACATCATGATCTCTAATTCTCCTTGTGGGATCGAAAATATGCGCCCTAGTGTCATGTCCGATGTCGGTGAAAGGACACCAGGCGATATATCGAATCACAAATGTTATTTTCTTTTATTTATTTTTATCTTTATGGGCTCTTCCTTTCCTAATAGAGGCAAGCTCTATTATTAATTACCCTAGACTGAAATCTTAGGAACCTCCGATTAAAGGGCTCAAAGTACAAGTAAAGGGAGCTGCAATTATAAATTTCAGTTATGTATACATCTACATATGTGTGTATGTATATATATATATATATATATGAGGATGCATATCGCCTTGCGTTCAAAAGATTTGTAACTACTGAGCGTTGATATGAGCCCGTTGAGTTTCAATCCAAAGCGATTGCACCGATCAGTCAAACGTAACAACATGTCTATTTATAAGCGAGTAAAAAGTGGGGATCGCGATGATTTTTAATACGAACCATCCAATCAATCTCAGCGCGATGGCGAATCAATCGCGGTCGTTCAATCCTATTAAAGAATTCTCATGACATCATCTGCGGATGTTCTCTCGAGCGTCGCATGATGATATTTAACTATATATATATCATATATCATACTAGAACCCATCATCTAGGGGCGTCCCTAGATTTCAAATCTAGGGATGTCCATAGTAGCTCATCGGATGAAAATCGGCGGCTCTTGCATCATTATGAGCAGTAAAAACCGCGTTCTACGGTGTTTATGCGATGATCATGAACAGATAAAAAGGTGTACGGTGTTTATATAATCAATCAACCATCGGAGGATGATCCAGCGAGTTTAGATTTAAAAACATCCCTAGATTTGAAATCTAAGGACGTCCCTAGATGATGTTTTCCCCTATATATATATATATATATATCTTATATATATATTATATATTCTGTACGTATGCCTTATCACTATTTGACACCATGTTATTGTCTTGAGATATAAAAATTGCCACACGCCACAAGATGAGCATTCTTGTTGTTGCTTGCGAATGAACATTTTATATATAGCTTTGCTGGGATGGGTATTTTATTCTCATAATTTCATCATCAATTGCTTTGACTTTTGCTATTTCAAGGTCCTTTATATCATCCTCTTTGAGTTGAAACTTCATTGAGTACTTGATCTTAATGGAGAGCTAGTCGGTAAAAATACTAAACAACTCGATATAATGAATAAATCATTCTGCACAAAGCTATAATACATGTACTGCTTAAAGTGATCTCCTTGATTGATTGTTAAATCATCATAATCTTGAACTCTTAAAAGCTTATAACACCATCTCCATTAATTAATATCAATCCTCCTGATCATCTTCTTGCAGTCCTCCATGCTTTTGGACTTACCAAAACTGCCAAGAGATCTCTTAAAGCTTTTGAGTGTAATGTAACCCTTTACTTTAATCGAATATATTTTGAAATTGATAATCTTCAAACTTTAGTTGTATCTTGTGATTCCCCATGAAACTTCCTGAAAGAACATGGAGCTCTTAATACTCACAAGCATGTTCCAACTAGTGAGAAGCTGACCGAAGTGTCAAATTCTCATATCACCACTTTCGATGCATAAATCCATCTTCCTTTTTCTTACTCTTTGAGTTAATAGGCTTTTCAAAGGTTTGGTGGGGATTTACGTGCTTGCATGCATTCATATATATATATATTATTCCCATATATATTTCTTCATGGTGGGCCCGGCCCTTTTAAAACAAATTTAATTCACGTGAGTGCTTCATAGCATAAGCCCATGTTCTCATTTTCCATCATTTTTTTTATTTATTTCATTTTTATATATATGTGAGTATGCATGCATACCATAGATCCATTGCATGGTTCTCATTCATGAGTTCATTTCACTTTGTTTCTTTTCATATATATATCATATATATATATATATATATATATATATATATTGGAGATCATAGCCTTTCATCAATGGATCTCACGTGAGTATGTATGCATGCATGGACAGTGGTGGGTCCCATGTTCCTTAATTCAATTCACAGCTTCAAACATTCAAATAATGCTTGCATCAATAACTATCTAAAGCCATACATGCCATGACATGGCAAGTGGTAGGTCCCCCTTTATACATGATTATATAATATTAGGGTTGCATTTCTTTCTCCAAATAATCAGGCTTTTTAATAATACTATCATTATTTTTACATGAAAGGCGATCCCAAACCATGCATGTCAATCTTGATTTCAAAGCTTTAAAATGTTTATCACCTTTTGAGTTAATTCACATGAATAAATGTGAATAGAGGGGTAATGATTGTATTAAGAGGCTCACTGCATGTAATTTCACCACTCTCTTGAGTAACCCCAGTTATAAGTATCATGCACGAAAATCCCGAACATTCAAAAGAACCCATTATATATATATATATATATATATATAGATGATGATCCACCACTTGATCAGTAGTATAACTCTGCCATACGAATGATGGGACCCACAAGATCTTTCAATGTTTGACATTGGATAAAAGCAATCGATTGCAAAGCACGTAGACTCTGACATCCCCTTATTACAAGCCTTCAACCAATCTCAGCGAAGTGGCCTCCATCATACCTTACTTAAGATTTTTGCATAAGGCGGTCGAGAACTGAAAATCAGAATAAAGAAAAATTAAACTCCTTTCACTTGTAACAAAACGGGCAAGCCTTGTTTTTGAATTTCCTTAACTGACCCTCAATGAGCAATAATTCTTGGAGCCATTTGATCATGAAAATTCACTTGGGACAACAATTGTTGATCTTGCGAGTAACCCTAAGTGCGACTTGAGTTTCCTTGCGGAATAAGAGAAGTGCATTGCATTATCAAATTTTAGTTCTTCAACATCACCTTTGAGCTTCAAGCACTCGGACCTCGATTTGGGAGACTTGCGCAGCCATTCTTTCTCAAGTGAGCTCGATATGAGCTGATGAGTTAGTTGAGTTTTTAAGTTTCCACAACAAATTTCATACGTGAGTGTTTATAACGAACACTTCTTTAAGTTTAAGTTGTGAAAATATTTGATTCAATTTGCCTCTAGTCTTCTCTGAGCCTATTGTTTTCCTCATAATGCAACAGCGGATCATTGTCTCACAGGAATAGTCGAGGAACTCCATCCATGAATTCAACCATTTGGACCCTTGTGCCGTGAGTATTGTCATTACTGGCCTTCTTTGTCGAGGAGGATGACTTCAACTGTAGGAGATGCCCCAATGTCACCGATTCAAAAAGAGTGAATGTTTTGAAGCCCCTAAACCCTTGTCAGCTCCTCGAGCACTCCTACGATCATCTTCTACCGCGCTGCTGGATCTTCTTCCGGCTCACATAATCATCCCCTCGGGCCCCTTCCTTCCCTTTTTGCCCATTGATCGAGATCCTCCCGGATCACCGACATCGATATCGTCCGGCTCAGCGTTGTCGCTGGAATGTCAATCCTCAGTGATGCCACCCTCGGTTTCCCCACCTTTTTGTCTTCGACCTCATGCTGATGAAACTCACTCCATTCCTCTCCAGCTCCGTGATCATCTCCTCCGCCACCGGTGTTACATCACCAACCATCTCCCTCATTCTCGAGGCGGAAGATCGCCGGCGGTGAGAAGATCGAGTCATCGATGATCTCCTCGCAGACCGAGAAGGATCTGGAGCTTCTTGATGAACATCTCTCCTCGCTCATGAGAACTCCGCTTCTTTGCCAGTATAGAATTGTTCACATTTTTGGTAATTTTCTCCAGCGTCGTGACACACCTCTTCTATCCATTTTTAGCGGGACAAAACGAAGCAAAGAAAGGCTTTTGATTTGATGAAGCTTCCCGGAGATGGCAAGACTGTCTTTGATTAGTGTGTACTTGTTGTTCTTCATGAGGTCCGATGTTCTTGATTATAGTAGAGGTGTCCTTCATCTTGAAATCATAAGCCCTAGCGAGAGAAAATTGAGGAGGATGTTATTGCTCTTCTCGTCGACGACGAGAGAGAAACATTTTTCGGATGAATCGACTTTTAGATGGCGCATTTGGGATATCCTCTGATTAGCTTTAGTGGTCGGTGGCCTCTCAAGCTCTTCTTCATGCTGACTCCTCGTCTTACGACTTCCAGTTCGGGGCTCCTTCGTCTTCCAGGTTTCCTCGTCGGGGAGACGGCGAGCAAGCAAATGGGCAGCGATATTAGCGCCGACTAAGTTGGTGATGGCCGGTAGCGGCGGTGGCTCTAATATATATTTTCTTGATGTTGATGACAAACTACGGCGAGCGACAGGTGAGCGGCAAGCGGCGGTGGCGACCACAATGGCAATTTTTATATAGATATATAGATATAAGAAGGAGATCTGTCACATCCATTGCAGCAGGGCCCTGAGACGGTCGACGCATCAGATGGGACTTTGGGAGGCATCTGGGTGCAAGGCCTCGGCTAAAACACTAGTCGAGTCAACCCTAACAAAGCGAGATATGAACAAAACCGCAAAAGCACAAATAGGATCTGGAAATTTAAAATACTACAAGTATGGACTAAGCAGACCCTCTGAGGAATACAAATACAACCTCTGATTCTGCAAAATTACAAATACAATCGAGAATACAAGTCTTACACTCACTAGCAGGTAATAACAAGATCACGATAGCTTGAGACAATCACGACTCTCGAGCCCCGAGACCTAAATTTGATCTTCTCTGCCAAAAAGCAGAATACCTGCAGTGCATGAGCCACAAGGGCCCGGTGGGATCGCGGAAAAAAACAACGGGTATAGCAGGATATTGCGGAATAATAGCTCATACTTCACACATGTCTAGATCATGAGAATACTAGAATAATCCAAAAACACGAAAAACAGCAGCGAAATACATCTCCATGGCTAATAGCGAAATCAACGACACGAGTGGATCTTCGACTATGAAGTCGGAGCAGAGCAGAGCAAAGCGAGAATATCAGCGGTAGTAGCCGGATCTTCGACCGTGATCGGGGGTAGCGCTATCTGACAGAAAACATGTGCATGGCTGGGACTTACTCCTCCTCAGGCTGGGCGCAGGAAATGGAGATGTACTAAAAACGCATGAAAAAGCGGAATCTGAGACGGAGGAATTACTAAATAAGTAATGCAAAATAAGAAAATAAATAAATAAAACATAAATACCACGCAAATAAATAAATAAATAAAATTATTAAACAATGCATGATAATTAAATAATAATTATTGCAATCATCTGAATCGGTCGAGACCCTACAGGCTCACGAGGCTACGAGTTGGGTTCACCGAAGCCCAGCGAGCTAAGACTCGCTTCTGACAATAATCCTAACCCAACAAAATACAAACTACACTCGGGAAGAAATTCTCATTTTGGGCCTAACTTATAACTATTACGAGCTTTTCACACCAATAGGAATTAAACAACAAACTTCTAATCACCAAGGGATAAATAATTTCCAAGATTCCATAATGAAAAGTCGGAACAATTAAGCACATAAATATATACACATGTGAATAACAACTAATATAAATGATTTAAGAAGATCCATGCTTTTAATATTTAATTTGCTACCACACAAAGACCATACTAAAGTTGTGCATAAAGTATGCCATACATTAAATATATGTATATATATAAACCTATATAAACCTATATAATTAACAAATCCCACAGACAAAAGCAATACTTACACTTGGGTGTTTACATAGCTAAAATCTAGATGTCCGCGATGATACAAAATAATAACATAGTAAAAGTAATTATACTAGAAACAAAACATGTGTTTTCAGGTATTGGCCGCCATGTTGCAAAAGTATGTAAATAATACATATTATATATGATTATAAATACCAAAGCTTATAACTATTTATATACCTATATATAACTAAACAAAGCCAAGATCAAAGGAGAGCTTGAAGCTTACATGTTCATGCTTTACAAACCTACATATGTATAAAACCAAATTCTCATGCCGCTTACAAGGAGGACATGTTAAGCTTGGATGATGAACACAATTATCA